>NC_091312.1:3250256-3302756 GCF_038502225.1 Cherax quadricarinatus | reverse complement strand
ATCCGGCACTGACTTTAGGTACGGGCGCTATGGGCAGAATAAGAGAACACTGTGTCAATATCCATGGTCCAAGACTTGTCACCGTGCCCCAGTAGTTATCAGAAATAGTGTCAAACGAAATGGACCAGTTTCCTGGACCACAACCTCTGCGAAGTGCCAGATCAATCATGCTGTGATGGGTATGTAGGCCAGCGAGCCGCCCACAGCAACAGCTTGCTTGCACTGACAATCAACAGGTAGTACACAAATAACCCGCACATAGGAAGGAGCTTACGTCTTCTGCTAAAACTGTCTACCCTACTTCTAACTTTCAAAGTCGCCATCTTGTTTAATCCTCTCTTATACACAACTTTCCCTGTATGAATCTTGGTCGTGGCTTTGTCTCTGTAGATGCCTTCCTTTCTCATTACACTGTCAAATACTCCAAACTTCAGAACACATATGACTTAACCTAATTCTTTTTTCCTCTCTTTCTTCTTTCCTTTTTTCCTTTTTCTTGTTTTGGGTTTCCTTTTCTCTGCCCTGGGTGATTTTCCTTTACTTTTTCCACCTCCCTGTGGTTTTGGTCTTACCCATTGTGGGCTCTTAGCTCTCTTGCACTGCTCCTTTTTCATAGCTTTTGACTCCTCTACTACTACTACTACTAATAATAATACCTTCCTTGCTACCTTTAGCTCCTACCTTCTCTTTTGCCTCCTTTTTTCTATTTTTTTTTTTTTTAGTCCCACCTACCTCTCTCCCTGCTTCACACATTCACTACCACTTCCAGCCTTATCTCTACCACCACCACTTCTACTTCCTGCCCTACCTCTACAACTACTACTGCCTCATCCCTCCCAGCTTGCCTATATATACTTGTTCATTCTCTTCTTCCTGTTAGTGTGACTTTGTAAATGGTCCGAGTCAGACCGAAACGTCGTCGTAAGCTCTTCTCTCCTATGTGCGGATTATTTGTGTATTGTTCCAGTCATGGTATTGTGCCTTTCTGTTCTTTAATCAACAGATAGCCTGGCCCCAGACGGGTTGAGAGTAGGAGCACTCAAAACCGGTCACAGGTAAATACTTTTCGTCAGGCATATACCCATCATTAAGGGGTCATGATACTTCCCTACTTCCCGTCCACTTTTGTTTTGTTTGTTCTACCCAGCCACTTCAGCTCTCCAACTTGTCGTTTATAAGTACCCGTACAGTGCTCTTCCTATCCCTCTCTACTTATCTCCCCCCTTCCATCCTTTCTCACCTCCTTCTTACACACACACACACACACACACACACACACACACACACACACAGAAGGAACGCTTCAATGGAAGGAACTAAATCACCTCAGGGGATACAAAGGGAGATACAGTGGGAGGACGAAAGGGAGAAGTCAGTTTTTGTTTACGGGCTCCAGGAGGTTGAAGAGGAAACCTATGATGCAAGAAAACAGGAAGAGAAAAAAGCAATTGAAAGTATCATGAAAGCAATAGGTGAGGATGACATGACCCAGTTGACAAATTTTCGGAGAAATGGGTGGTTCGCAAGAGGGAAAAAATGGCCAAAGTGATTTTCAAGGCAGAATCAGCCCGAAACAGGATCCTGCAGGAGAAGCCACGACTAAGGGACAAATTGGAGTACCGGAGAGTGTACCTCGATCGAGACAGAACACAAGAAAGGATGATACTGAAAGAGAGGGTACAAAGTCGAAAGGGGGAACAGGAGGCAATGAGCAGGAGAACCCAAACCCAGGTGGAAGAGTAAACACACCCTCCTCTAGAAACAGCCACAGAGGGAATCCAACCACGATAACCCTACTGCAACTGAACAATCTAAGCCAAAACCCCCACAATGTTCCCTCTGTCCCCACCCCCCACATCACAAACCCCACCCCTACAACAACCCTCCATAGGCACTCCACCTCCACCCCCTCATCACAAACCCCACCCCCCACTGCAACCCCCCCATAGGTCCCCACCAGGGATCCTGCTCCCCCAACCCCACCATTTCCCCTGGACCACAGTTTTAGAAAAGAAGTTAAAGGTTTGGTATACGAACGCGGATGGAATAACAAATGTGTCACATGAAAGAATCAATGAGACATCCCCAGACATCATGGCAGGCACAGAAACGAAACTCACTGACAATACCGATGCAATCTTCCCACCCAGATATCAGATCCTGAGGAAAGATAGAAGGAGCAGAGGGGGAGGAGGGGTTGCACTGCTCATTAAAAATCGATAGGAATTTGAGGAAATGGAAGGAATGGAAAAGATTGGAGGAAGGGATTACATAGGTACAATTCAGTCTGGTGAACATAAGGTAGTCATTGCAGCGATGTATAACCTACCAAAGAACTGCAAGAGGCCAAGAGCGGAATACGAAGAGAGCAACAGAGCATTGGTGGACAAACTAGCTGAGGTGGCCAGAACAGCTCACTCGAGCAGAGCAAAGTTACTGGTTATGGGGGATTTCAACCACAGGGAGATTGACTGGGAAAAACCTGGAGCCACATGGGGGTCCCAAAACATGGAGAGCCAAGATGATGGATGTGGTACTGGAAGACCTTATGCACCAACATGTTAGGGACACTACCAGAGAGGGGAGGATGAACCAGCAAGACCGGACCTTGTGTTCACCCTGAGCAGCTCAGACATTGTGGACGTCACATATGAGAGGCCCCTTGGAGCTAGTGATCACGTGGTTCTGAGCTTTGAATACATAGAGTTACAAGTGGAGAGGGTAACAGGAGTTGAATCTGCAAAGCCAAACGATAGAAGGGGAGACTACACAGGTATGAAGAACTTCGTGCAGAAGGTTCAGTGGGACAGAGAATTGGTAGGAAAGTCAGTAAACAAAATGATGGACTATGTAACAACAAAATGCAAGGAGGCAGAGGAAAGGTTTGTTCCCAAGGGCAATAGAAATAATGGGAAGACCAGGAGCCCTTGGTTTATCCGAAGGTGTAGGGAGGCAAAAGCTAAGTGCTCTAGAGAATGGAAAAAGTACAAAAGGCAAAGGACCCAGGAAAATAAGAAGATTAGTCGAGGGGCCAAAAACGAGTATGCACAGATAAGAAGGGAGGCCCAGCGACAGTACGAAAACATAGCATCGAAAGTCAAGTCTGACCCGAAACTGCTGTATAGCCACAATATGAGGAAGACAACAGTCAAAGACCAGGTAATCAGGCTGAGGAAAGATGGTGGGGAGCTCACAAGAAACGATAAGGAGGTATGTGAAGAGCTCAACACGAGATTTGAGCAAGTATTTACAGTGGAGACAGAAAGGACTCTGGTAAGGCAGAATAGAGGGAGGCGCCAACATGGGATATACCAATAAGTGTTGAATGAAATACACACAACTAAGGAGGTTAAAAAGCTGCTAAGTGACTTTGATACCTCAAAGGCGGTGGGACCAGACATCTCTCCGTGGGTCCTTAGAGAGGGAGCAGAGACGCTGTGTGTGCCACTGACCACAATTTTCAACACATCCCTTGAAACTGGACAAATACCCCGGTGTGGCAGATGGCAAATGTAGTCCCTATTTTTAAGAAAGGAGACAGAAACGAGGCACTAAACCATAGACCAGTGTCACTGACGTGTATAGTATGCAAAGTCATGGAGAAGATTATCAGGAGAGTGGTGGAGCACTTAGAACAGAACAAGATTATAAACGACAACCAGCATGGATTCATGGAAGGCAAATCCTGTGTAACAAACCTTCTGGAGTTTTATGGCAAGGTAACAGAAGTAAGACAGGAGAGAGAGGGATGGGTTGATTGCATTTTCTTGGACTGCAAGAAGGCCTTCGACACAGTTCCTCACAAGAGATAAGTGCAGAAGCTAGAGGATCAGGCACATATAACAGGAAGGGCACTGCAATGGATCAGAGAATACCTGACAGGGAGGCAACAACGAATCATGGCATGTGATAAGGTATCACAGTGGGTACCTGTGACGAGTGGGGTCCCACAGGGGTCAGTCCTAGGACCGATGCTACTTTTGGTATATGTGAATGACATGATGGAAGGGATAGACTCAGAAGTGTCCCTGTTGGCAGATGGTGTGAAGTTAATGAGGAGAATTAAATCAAATGAGGATCAGGCAGGACTACAAAGAGACGTGAACAGGCTGGACGCGTGGTCAAGCAACTGGCTCTTCGAATTTAACTCCGCCAAATGCAAAGTCATGAAGATCGCGGAAGGGCAAAGAAAACCGCAGAGTATAGGCTCGGTGGCCAGAGACTGCAAACCTCGCTCAAGGTATAAGATCTTAGGGTAAGTATAACACCAAGCATGTCTTCGGAAGCACACCAACCAGATAACTGCTGCAGCATATGGGTGCCTGACAAACCTGAGAATAGCGTTCTGATACCTCAGTAAGGAATCGTTCAAGACACTGTACACCGTGTACGTCAGGCCCATAGTGGAGTATGTAGCACCAGTTTGGAACTTGGTCAAGCACGTCAAGAAATTAGAGAAAGTGCAAAGGTTTGCTACAAGGATAGTTCCAGAGCTAGGGGGAATGTCCTACGAAGAAAGGTTGAGGGAAATCGGCCTCACGACACTGGAAGACAGGAGGGTTAAGGGAGACATGATAACTACATACAAAATACTGCGTGGAATAGATAAGCTGGACAGAGACAGGATGTTCCAGTGATGGGACACAGAAGGGGTCACAATTGGAAGTTGAAGACTAAGATGAGTCAAAGGAATGTTAGGAAGTATTTCTTCAGTCATAGAGTTGTCAGGAAGTGGAATGAATAGTCTAGCAAGTGATGTAGTGGAGGCAGGAACCATACACAGCTTTAAGACGAGGTATGATAAAGCTCATGGAGCAGGGAGAGAGAGGACCTAGTAGCTATTAGTGAAGAAGCAGGGCCAGGAGTTGAGTTTCAACCCCTGCAACCACAAATAGGCGAGTACATCACATCAGGAGGAAAACAACAGTCAAGGACCAGGTAATCAGGATGAGGAATTAAGAAGAGATCACAAGGAACGACTGAGAAGTATGTGAAAAACTCAACATGAGATTTAAGGAAGTATTTTCAGTGGAGACAGAAAGAACTCCAGAATGCCGGAATCGTGGGGTACACCAACAAGTGCCGGACACAATACACACAACCGAGGGGGAGGTGAAAAGGCTGCTAAGCGAACTAGATACCTCAAAGGTGGTGGAACCGGACATCTCTCCGAGGGTTCTCTGGAACCGGACATCTCTCCGAGGGTTCTGAGAGAGGGAGCAGAGGTGCTATGTGGGCCACTAACAACAATCTTCAACACATCTATCGAAATAGGACAACTACCTGAGGTGTGAAAAACAGCAAATGTAGTCCCAGTTTTTAAGAAAGGAGACATACAATCAGCATTAAACTACAGACCAGTGTCACTGACATGTATAGTATGCAAAGTCATGGAGATTATTAGGAGAAGAGTGGTGGAGCACCTAGAAAGGAGCTTATACACGATAACCAGCATGGATTTAGGAAAGGGAAATCCTATGTCACAAACCTATTGGAGTTTACAAGGTGACAGAAGTATGACAAGAGAGAGAGAGGGGTGAGTAGATGGCATTTTCTTGGACTGTAAGAAGGCTTTCAACACAGTTCCACACGAGAGCTAGAAGATCAGGAAGGTATAAAAGGAAAGGCACTGCAACGAATCTGAGAAAACCTGACAGGAAGGCAACGAATCATTGTACGTGATGAGGTGTCAGAGTGGGCGCCTGTGATTAGCAGGGTTCCACAAGGGTCAGTCCTAGGACCGGTGCTGCTTCTGGTATATATGAATGACATGACAGAAAGTATAGATTCAAAAGTGTCCCTGTTTGCAGACGATGTGAATCTTATGAGGAGAATGTAATCGGATGAGGATCAGGAAGGATTACAAAGGGGATCCGGACAGGCTACAAGCCTGGTCCAGCAACTGGCTCCTGGAGTTCAACCCCACCAAGTGCAAAGTCATGAAAATTGGGGAAGGGCAAAGACTGCAAACCTCACTCAAGGAAAAGGATCTTGGGGTAAGTATAACACCGAGCACATCTCCTGTGGCACACATCAACCAAATAACTGACAAACCTAAGAATAGCGTTTTGACAGTTCAGTAAGAAATCATTCAGGACTCTGGACACCGTGTACGTCAGGCCCATATTGAAGTATGCAGCACCAGTTTGGAACCCCTATCTGGTCAAGCACGTCAAGAAATTAGAGAAAGTGTAAAGGTTTGCAACAAGATTAGTCCCGGAGTAGAGGTTAAGGGAAATCGACCTGACGATACAGGAGGACAGAAGGGATAGGGGGACATGATAACGACATATAAAATACTGCGAGGAATTAACAGCAATAAGGGGTCATAATTGGAAATTGAAAACTCAGATGAGTCACAGGGATGTTAGGAAGTATTCAGTCACAGAGTTGTCAGGAAGTGGAACAGTCTGGAAAGTGATGTAGTGGAGGAAGTATCCATATATAGCTTTAAGAATAGGTATGATAAAGCTCATGGGGAAGGGAAAGAGTGGACCTAGTAGCGACCAGCCAAGAGGCGGGGCCAGGAGCTATGAACCAACCCCTGCAACCACAATTAGGTGAGTACACACAGTCTCCCTCCCTCACCACATCTGTATCTTTCTATCGTATCTCTGATGCCTCCTCCCTCTGTTTCTCTTTCTATCCCTCTCACCATTTTCCCTCCCACTCCCCTCCACAGCTCCTTCCCTGTACGCCAACATTTACATCACATTCCAACACACATACATGGAGACATTTTTACCTGAGGTAAGAGTGCTTCTGGCCCAGGCTAGTGAACAAGCAATCTATTTGTTCAAACTTCTGGCAAGTGAAGAGTCGAGGCAGGGAAGCGAGGAAAAGAGGAGGGGGGGCAGGGGTCAAAATGTGTAAGCAGAGCACAATAAAAAGGAAGAGCTAAACTTGTAGGGGTCATACAACGTCTGGGGGAATGGGGGGGGGGAGAATCAGGTTCGATGTACAGATGGGGCGGACCGGTCCAGTACCTAGAATTAAAAGCCCCTCACCCGCATCAAGGAACCTCCCTCCAGGGGTATGTAGGGGAAGAGGGGACCCAAAATATAAAAAAGGTAACCCCAAATAAGGCAAAGAGGGGACTCAAAGTAACAAAAAGACTGGAAGGAAGATGGGACCGAAGAGCAGAGTTAAGACGACTTATACTTGTAAGCCATTCCTCCTACCAGTGTCCTAGTACCAGTGTGTCCTAGTACCTACCTGTGTGCCCTGGTACCATCCAGTGTGCCCTAGAATCTACCAGTGTGCCCTAGTACCTACCAGTATGCCCTAGTACCAGTGTGTCCTAGTACCTACCAGTGTGTCCTACCTATCAGTGTGTCCTAGAACCTACCAATGTGTCCTAGTACCTACAAGTGTGTCTTAGTACCTACTAGTGTGTCTTAGTACCTACCAGTGTGTCTTAGTACCTACTAGTGTGTCTTAGTACCTACCAGTGTGTCCTAGTACCTTCCAGTGTGTCCAGGTACCTACAAGTGTGTCCTAGTACCTATCAGTGTGTCCTGGTACCTATCAGTGTGTCCTGGTACCTACCAGTGTGTCATGGTACCTACCCGTGTGTTCTAGTTCCTACCAGTATATCCTGTTACCTATCAGTGTGTCCTAATACATACAAGCGTGTCCTAGTACCTACCAGTGTGTCCTAGCACCTACCAGTGTGTTCAGGTCCCCACCAGTGTGTCCTAGTACCTACCAGTATGCCTTAGTATCTACCAGTGTGTCCTAGTGCTTACCAGTGTGTCCTAGTTCCTACCAGTATGTCCTGTTACCTATCAGTGTGTCCTAGTACCTACCAGTGTGTCCTGTTATCTACCAGTGTGTCATAGTGCCTACTAGTGTGTCCTAGTACCTACCAGTGTGTCCTAGTACCTATCAGTGTGTCCTGTTATCTACCAGTGTGTCCTAGTACCTACCAGTGTGTCCTGATACCTACCAGTGTGTCCTGGTACCTACCAGTGTGTTCTAGTAGGTACCAGTGTGTCCTAGTACCTACCAGTGTCCTAGTACCTACCAGTGTGCCCTGGTATCTACCAGTGTGTCGTAGTACCTACCAGTGTCCTAGTTCCTACCAATATGTCCTGTTACCTATCAGTGTGTCCTAGTACCTACCAGTGTGACCTGTTATCTACCAGTGTCCTAGTACCTATCAGTGTCCTAGTATCTACCAGTGCGTCCTAGTACCTACCAGTATGTCCTGGTACCTACCTGTGTCCTGGTACCTACCAGTGTCGGGGTACCTACCAGTGTGTCCTGGTAACTACTAGTATGTCCTGGTACCTACCAGTGTGTTCTAGTACCTACCAGTGTGTCCTAGTACTTATCAGTGTGTTCTGGTACCTACTAGTCTGTCCTGGTGCCTACTAATCTGTCCTGGTACCTACCTTTGATGAGTTTGAGAGTTTTTCTACTCCCGGAGCCCAGCCATGGGCCAGGCTTGTATGGTGTTTGCCTGGTCAACCAGGCTGTTGCTGCTTATGGCCCGCTGCTCCATATATCCATCACAACCTGGCTGATCTGGCACCTAGCGAAGATACTTGTTCAGTTTCCTCTTGAAGACTTCAACATTTGTTCCAGCAGTGTCTCTGAAATCTTCTGGTTAGATGCTGAATAGTCTGGGACCACGGATGTTGATAGTGTTCCCTTACTGTGTCCACCGCACCCCTGCTTTTTACCGAGTTTATTCTGCACGTCTTTCCATACCTCTTGCTCCAGTATGTTGTTACGGCAATATGCAAATTTGGGACTTGAAGTAATTAAGTCGGCTGACCTTTCTTTCAATGAACACAATAATGCAAATGTCACGATAGTCAGGAAGATGACAGGGTGGATAATGAGAACTTTCAAAACAAGGGAAGATAACAGGTGGATAATGAGAACTTTCAAAACAAGGGAAGATAACAGGTGGATAATGAGAACTTTCAAAACAAGGGAAATAGTGCAAATGGTGATTTTTCAAATCGATTGAGCTTTCTCGTTTAGAATACTTTTCAGTGTTAACAGTCACGTTCATGGAAGGGAAATTATCAGAGCTGGAACAGGTGCAGAGATTATGAGTAAGAGCCAATGAAGCACTTAAATTACTGGAAACGTGTTAAAGTCATAACTATGTATTCACTGGAGCGGAGGAGAGAGATATACATGATAATATTTACCTGGAATGTACTTGAGGAATTTGTCCCATTTCTGCACACTGCCATAACGTACTAGAGCGAGAGATATGGGAGGAAGTGTAAAATAAACCCAGTGAAAAGCAGGGGAGTATTGGGCACAATAAGGGAACCCCGTATCAATGTCTGTGGCCCTAGAGTATTGAACATCTTACCAGAAGATATCAGAAACACTGCTGGAACAAGTGTAGAAATCTCCAAGAGTAAACTGGAGAGGTATCTTCGTCAGGTGCCAGATCATCCAGGCTGTGATGGATATGTAAGCCAGCAATAGCCTGGCTGATCAGGCAAGCAAGAGACGAGCCTTGTCCAAAGCAGGGCTCAGGGAGCAGAAAAACTCTCCAAACTCATCAAAAGTATAAAGGTATATCTCAAGTGCTTTCCTTGTATATATATATTCATGTATCTTTCCTCCGCTCCAGTGAGTATATATTTAGGACTTTGACTCGTTCCCACCAATTTAAATGCTTTATTGGCTGAATGCGGGCCGTAAATGGTCTATGTATCTGTTCTAGCTCTTGATATCTCCCCTGTATCCTGATACCCAATAGTGTATCCCGGTACCTACCAGTGAATCCTCGTAACTATCAGTGTATCCTGGCACGTACCACTGTATCCTCGTACCTACCAGTGTACCCTGGTACCTACCAGTGAATCTTCGTACCTACCAGTGTATCCTGGTACCTACCAGTGTATCCTGGTACCTACCAGTGTATCCTGGTACCTACCAGTGTATCCTGATACCTACCAGTGTCTCCTCGTGCCTACCACTGCATCTCCGTACCTACCGGTGTATCTTGGTAGATAGTCGCAGAATAAATACAAATAACATTCAGTTTAAAAATCCATAAATTTTAGCTAAAAAACCAGGTTTGTCTGAAAAGTTTTCTAAATACTCCAAATCGTTTGAAATATGTATTGACACAATACTACACTAAAATGTCATATTTAAGTTACATTCAGCATAAAATTCAATTCCATCTACCACGCTAACGCTATTACAAAAAAAGTTTATTGTCCACAGAATAAGGAAATAAAATTATCATCAAAGTTAGCCATGTCTGTGTGTTAGGACAGCCAAAAATATGATTATATTTCCGAGTTTTTGACGGGTAATTCACAATAATATATATTTTTTTCGTACTTAGACTGTTGGATTCTTGCCAATGTTTGATTTGTTGCTTTTCTTCCTAAAGTAACACTCATCACCGTTCAGAGAGTGTAATCCGCTGTGAAGACGCGAAATGCACTGAAAGTTTTACCCAAACACTGCGGAGAGCGGTTACAAATGGCAGGAGATACACTGCCAGTGAATAAGATGACAGGAGATATAATGTCAGGGAATAAGATGACAGGAGATATAATGTCAGGGAATAAGATGACAGGAGATATAATGTCAGGGAATAAGATGACAGGAGATACATGTATAATGTCAGGGAATAAGATGAGAGGAGATACACTGTCACGAAATAAGATGAGAGGAGATATACTGTCAATGAATAAGATGACAGGAGATACACTGTCAGGGAATAAGATGACAGGAGATATACTGTCAGGAAATAAGATGACAGGAGATATACTGTCAGGGAATAAGATGAGGAGATATACTGTCAGGGAATAAGATGAGAGGAAATACAATGCCAGGGAATAAGATGAGAGGAGATACACTGCCAGGGAATAAGATGAGAGGAAATACAATGCCAGGGAATAAGATGACAGGAGATATACTGTCAGGGAATAAGATGACAGGAGATATACTGTCAGGGAATAAGATGAGAGGAAATACAATGCCAGGGAATAAGATGAATCGAGATACACTGTCAGGGAATAAGATGACAGGAGATATACTGTCAGGGAATAAGATGACAGGAGATACACTGTCAGGGAATAAGATGACAGGAGATATACTGTCAAGGAATAAGATGACAGATACACTGCCAGGGAATAAGATGACAGGAAATATATCAGGGAATAAGATGACAGGAGATACAATTCCAGGGAAGAAGATGACAGGAGATATACTGTCAAGGAATAGGAAGAAGATGACAGGAGATATACTGTCAAGGAATAGGAATAAGATGACAGGAGATATACTGTCAGGGAATAACTACGACACAGTGAATAAAACAAGAGACTGTGACAAGTGACAGAGAGGCTTTGTGTTAAATTGACTGATGTTTGGAAAACTGACAACCGTCGTACACACTGTTACATATAAATGTGCACACACCTTCAATAAAGATTGTGTGAAACATAAAAACTCTCAAGTCTCGTGCCAACTGAATATCAAAAAACTCTCTCCACATATATTTGGAATTATCTGGTGAAGAAAAACAGTTCCGCTCCGTACTCGCCAGAAAAATCCTGGAAAACACAATAAATGTATCGCAGCAGAAGTATCAGAAAGAATGACTAGCTTGACTACAGGAGGAGCACGCGCCAGCACCCCGGGTGTAGCTGGAAATTCGCCCTGCTCTCCCTGGCCACACGCTCCGCCTTATCAAATGGTGTTTTTGGTGGCCGCCTTGTGGCAGCAGCGGGAGCCACATTGTGTGACACCCTGGCACCCACTCACATTATGTAAATGATGGTCTTCCTTGGCACCACGAAGATGACATTGACACTAGGCTCTTGACACCACGACCTGGCATCAAGCCACTGAGCACTGACACCACGACTAGACATTATATAATTGATACCACACCCCTCGTGTGATGGCTTTGACACCACCAACAATGTAACTTACTACATGAATATAAGTTACAAACCCAACAGCTTAATCACAAAATTATTAAGTGTAACCCTTAAAGTCTGGAATTCAATACCCCAAGTGATAAATCGAGTGGAAGGAGAGAATTTTTTTTTCTTTTTTTGTAAATAGTGGAGCGACCAAGAATGAGGCTATGTGGTTCACTAAATATGCTTGGTGCTGTAAACGCTATCAGAGGATTTGAAAACGAGGCGGCGAAAAGCCTTAGTTACAGAGGCTCACAATTTTCATGCCAAGCACCAGCAAATTTTTACCAAATTCACTAAGCTTATTCTTTAAAGCAAAGAGATGGTCTAGCTCACATACGAAATCCAAGAAATTTACTACCTTTAAAAATATTTAGATATCTACTCATCTATTTTTTTTTTATCTCAAGAAATTCCTTATGAAACTTCTTGACAGTTTTCCAGACATTACCTTAGCGCAATACCATAAACTGAATGAAATGTCACCCGATTACCCACTTGCCACTGAAAATATAAGCAATAAATTCGAAAATAAATTTATATTTATACTGACTTTCATAATGGTCAGAAGACTGAAGATTCATATATTACACTGGCACACAGTTGTTTCAGTTCACGTTTAAAACCATGTGTTTCTGCTGTGGACCGAGAGATAATTTTTGTAAATAATTTCGCTCGTTTACGAATTGTTAAGTATTTCTAAATAATTTTGAGACGAAAAATTCAAATGTGAACTTAGTTTTGCTCCAACACGGACAATATCTGTGAAACAGAACCCTACGGTGAACGATTTCACCAAAGTATATGTATCATGGAGAAGAGATATCAGGGGAACGTGAGGATCAGTTTGCTGGTGGACTACTGCTGGACACTGGTGACGGAGAACCAGACTCAACACAAGTGAAAACTGATGCAAATATGCTGGTATGACTGGAAATTTCTGTTATTTTTGTTGGGTACATATGAATTTACGTTTAAAAAAGATTACTTTTTGTCCCTGCGCGAACAACACTAAGTATATTATATATGCACAATATAATACCTATGATTATTAGGTGACATATATCATGTGGTTTTTCGACCTTAATTAAATAGACAAAATACTGATCTTAAGATTTCAATAAACAAGCTCAGATTCGTGATCAGCGCTTTAGTGTTAACTGAAATCAACCAAATTGGTGTCTGAACTGGATAAAAAGTGAAATTTTGTTCGTTAATGTTTTAAGTTCATATCGTAAACAATAAAGTAAAATGATTTTGAAAAATTTTTCTCTATATACAGTGTTAAAATACTATCGCGGGGGGTTTACAAAAATGCTTGCAAAGATTATAAACAATATTTACACGGTGAAAAGTCCAGAATCAAATAAAATAATAATGCTTGGAGAATCTATATGAACAATGCTTGCTTGCATAACACAGCAGGATCTATATTCTCACTCAGTGGATTGAAACAAAGCAGCAATCACCACTTAACCAGATAAAACCATATATAGGTGCCTTGAAGTAGTAGCCAGTGAATCAGTACAACGTAGACGTCTAGAAATAGCAAACCACTGATTTCAAACGACGTAGACGTCTAGAAACAGCAGCCACCAAATTAGGTAAAAAGTAAATGTCTAGAAGCAGCCGTCACGGGATCAGAAAAACTAGGCGTCTAGAAACAGCAGCCACTGAATCAGAACAACGTAGGCGTCTAGAAAGAGCAACTAGAAAGGCCTCAGTTATTTAACCGAGCATAGTTTTTGCCATACTGCAACACCACTGAAGTAACCTGTCCAGGAAAATACTTTTCTCTACTATTGTAATACTTCCTTTGCTCAGCTTCGACACGCTTACCCGCTTACTAGGATACATAATTGTGCTCCCTTGTGTGTGTGTTTCTACAGGCATGAGAAAGCCTGTATAGAATTTGATTTTCACGAAAACACTTGTAAAAATTATAGCAATCAAAACGCAAAATGCTTTCAAAGCTAGAGAGTTGTGGGAAGACTCTCTGAGAAATCAGCGAGTTTGGTCTAGTGCCTAAATGATCTTTTCCACAACACGGAAAAGAGGTGACATCGTTCACCTGGGGACTATACTGCCCAATTATCTTTATTTGTTTTTCCTCAGCTCCCCACCTGCCTCGCTTAGGCTAAACGTGCACTCATCTGTGACCCGTGTGTATGTGAACTGCTCAGCCCCCCCCCCCTCACCTTGCCCCGTTTCGCCTCGCCTCTCCTCGCCTCGCTCCGCGGGGTCTCTACACTACCCCGCCTCATCCCAAGGCGCCCCAGAACCATTACCACAGCCATCAATCGTGAAGGAGTTGTATCGAGTATCAGCTCTCTGCTTCAGCATCATTGGTTATGAAATATATACGTCGTGTGTAACCCGGACTCCTGCGTCCTATTCTACTTGGGCTTGTTCCCCAGCCCAAGGCTGTCTTCGTGATGCTTCCCGCCCAGCCCTCAACCCTCCCACGCCACCCTCCACCCCAAGTATACAAAGCCCCCACCAAGCCCCGCCGTCTGCCCTTCCCCAACAAAACCCTACTCCCCTCCCTGGCAGGGACGTGCTTGTTAACGCTATTGTCTTCCCTGAGACTACCGAGTCTAGCTAAGTGATGACTGTTAAAAGAAAAAAGCACAATACCGTGACTGGAACAATACACAAATAACGACGCTTCGGTCCGACTTGAACCATTTACAAAGTCACTCTGTGTGACTTTGTAAATGGTCCAAGTCGAACCGAAACGTAGTCGTAAGCTTCTCTCTCTCCTGTGTGCGGGTTGTCTGTGACGAGTGTCATACATCACCAAGTGACTGTGCTACGGCAGTGTGGTTGTTAATGTTACGCCTATTACTGCGTACCACTAATAACTATCTTTAGCATGTTAAGGTGGCAGTTAATGACTTTTTACGTGTTAGCATCATTACGTCGTTAATGTAGTTATTTCCAGTTGTAATGGCTGTTAAAGCAGCAATCACATGGAAAGCGATTGTCAGCACGACACTAACGATCGTTACTAAACTCAAGGTGATTATCTCCACCACAATGTTAATTTTGTACTTTTCATTCGTTCTGGTAGTTAGTGAGGTTATCCGTCATCACCCTGGCAGCTCAGGTGCCAATTACTGTAATTGTAGGACCTGTCCTTGAATAACTACAGTTGTAGGACCTGTCCTTGAACAACTACAGTTGTAGGACCTGTCCTTGAATAGCTACAGTTGAAACACCTGTCCTTGAATAACTACAGTTGTAACACCTGTCCTTGAATAACTACAGTTGTAACACCTGTCCTTGAATAACTACAGTTGTAACACCTGTCCTTGAATAACTACAGTTGTGACACCTGTCCTTGAATAACTACAGTTGTAACACCTGTCCTTGAATAACTACAGTTGTAACACCTGTCCTTGAATAACTACAGTTGTAACGCCTGTCCTTGAATAACTACAGTTGTAACACCTGTCCTTGAATAACTACAGTTGTAACACCTGTCCTTGAATAACTACAGTTGTAACACCTGTCCTTGAATAAGTACAGTTGTAACACCTGTCCTTGAATAACTACAGTTGTAACACCTGTCCTTGAATAACTACAGTTGTAACACCTGTCCTTGAATAACTAGTTGTAACACCTGTCCTTGAATAACTACAGTTGTAATACCTGTCCTTGAATAACTACAGTTGTAACACCTGTCCTTGAATAACTACAGTTGTAACACCTGTCCTTGAATAACTACAGTTGTAACACCTGTCCTTGAATAAGTACAGTTGTAACACCTGTCCTTGAATAACTACAGTTGTAACACCTGTCCTTGAATAACTACAGTTGTAACACCTGTCCTTGAATAACTACAGTTGTAACACCTGTCCTTGAATAACTACAGCTGTAACATCTGTCCTTGAATAACTACAGCTGTAACATCTGTCCTTGAATAACTACAGTTGTAACACCTGTCCTTGAATAACTACAGTTGTAACACCTGTCCTTGAATAACTACAGTTGTAACACCTGTCCTTGAATAACTACAGTTGTAACACATGTCCTTGAATAACTACAGTTGTAACATATGTCCTTGAATAACTACAGTTGTAACACCTGTCCTTGAATAATTACAGTTGTAACATCAGTCCTTGAATAACTACAGTTGTAACACCTGTCCTTGAATAAGCACAGTTCTAGGAACTGTCCTTGATTAACTTGTGCTCGGACCTGTTCTTGAATAACTACACTTCTAGGAACTGTGCTTGAATAACTACAGTGTCCTTGAATAACTACAGTTCTAGGAACTATAGCTGTCAATTAGCAAGAACTCGTTTCAAATTAAGTCCTTTCTAAAATTTACTCTTATACGTTTAAAGATATATATATATATATATATATATATATATATATATATATATATATATATATATATATATATATATATATATATATATATATATATATATATATATATAATGTTAATGTAAAAATTAATAATTTTGTATCAAAAGAACCTTAGAAAATTTACCTAATCTTAATATAACAAGCGCAATTTCATTAGCCTAATCCAACTAAATATATTTAAGATAAATTTATAATAATTTAATAATAAACAAACACAATAAAATATATATTTTACGTTAGGTTCAGAAAGATTTTTTTGCGAAATTATTGCAGACACAAATTTTCGCTTCCCTTATTCGGCAAGAAGAGCACTGCTATTTAAGCCAAAATAGCAAGTTATATATATATATATATATATATATATATATATATATATATATATATATATATATATATATATATATAGTATATATATATATATATATCACATTCTTGTCAACGCTGCGGCTGGAGTGCTGATGGAAAATTAACTTCGTATTTAAATGTTAATGAAAGTTCCCGTTACAGTCTTGCCGTGTTGGTAATGCTGGAATTTTTAGCTGTAATCGTTGGTAACGTCGTTGTCTGTGCTTGTTTTTTGGCAATTCGATGTTGGCACTACTGATTTAACGTAATGGAGTTATAACAACACGAAGCTGTAAAGTAAAAGGACACAAGCCGTAACGGCTTGACAAAGCTCCTGGAGAGCGAAACGTTGCTACAATAAAATGCTACATTAGTTGCACTTGTGTCCTTTTACTTTACATATTGTCGGTACTTCTACCAACATTATTACAATACGAAGCTGTAGTTAATAACGTGTTGACTTTAAACTACGAGTCACCAATATATATATATATATATATATATATATATATATATATATATATATATATATATATATATATATATATATATATATATATAGTCAGTTCAGTTTGCTTAATACTACGTGTTACAGTAGATGGTTATACGAGATGTTAGAAATTGTAAGGTAAAGGAAATGGGGTGGGACTAGTCTCGTCCGTAGTAGTAAAGTGACTGCAGGTATTTTAATTAAGCCGTTGGTCCCGAAATTTGGGCTGTTTGGTATGTGTGAGGTTAATATATCATGATTACATATGGGTAGCTGGGAAATAAGCCAGGAAGGGCGGCGTCTGGCGGAAACATGGCGAGTCCAATGATGTCCAATGTTTTCATACGCTAATATAATCGATTTTCCAATTTATTTTCGAGCTTGTATTCCCAATTTCAATTTCTCTCCCTCCCTTTCCCACCCTTGTCTCATTCCCTCTCATCAACCCATTCACTTTATTTATCCCCTTCTCCCATATCAATAAGATAAAACACCTACAGCATCTTGCTAATCATTAGCCATATTAATATTTTCCACTTTTTCCTCTCACCTGAATCAAACCGACTTATAAAGTAGGATGAGTGAATAGCTAGGTATACGAGCTAGCAGGAGGATCGGGGGACTCCAGATCCCAGCACCAATAATGTTTCTTTTTCTCTAGGAACCGGAAGGATGATTCAAGGTTGACGATTGTTAGATCCTATTACAACCCAGGTTCTCAAAGGCCTGTTATCCTGGGTGTAAAGGGAGCAAAAAAACTTTGAATTATATTATCTTTCACCAAGTATAAACAGCAGTATGTACACTATGTACAGCAATAGGAATTAGTGCATACCACGGTAATCAAGGCAGAATAGCGGCCAAGAGAAAGCAGTCCTCCGTGCTTCAACCAGCTCTAGAATGGAAATGACAAGGGTGAAAACTTGAGTGGTAACCACGTCACCTTCACAATTGCCAGATCCACCTCATTGGCTGAACCTAGATACTGATCTGACGATGGGGCCCCGTTGGATCGTTAGATCCTTAGTATCTGGTTCGCTGGTTGGGGAGGCAGCCTGAGTGTGTTAACATGCTCTGAATAAAGATTACATACTCTTTGCATGCAACAAATCCATTGTTGCTGCTTGTTTTTATTGTTGTTGTTTACAGTGGCTATGTAGGTAAAGCCTACACCACTGCAAAGTTCTTTGTATTGTTACACATTTGTCCTCAGTTTAACAGCATTTACAAGCAATTATATATACACCATAATTACCAAGGGTCCACTCTGGTCTGTTCACAGTCTGGGTGACGAGGCAAGCACCAGACAATCCTGGTCCAGGGCCGGGCTGCAAAAGTAAGAAAACTCGAGAAACCCATCACCCTGGTCACAACACTCACTGGCTTTATAAAGATACTTCTCCTTCTCTCCCCGTCCCCAACCAAAACGTCCACCCCCTCCCCCACTCCAATCCATAACTTCTATCCTGCTACACTCCAATCATCGTTACCTGCTCCACACCCCTCACACCTCTCTTCCAAACCCTCTTCATCCCGACCTCTCTACACCGCCACACTAACCCTTCCTTAAACTTCCACCATCATCCTTTTCCCTCCCCCGGCAAACTACTAAACCCCCTTCTCAAGAACCCCACTCCATTAACCCTTACCTACACCCCATTAAGCCCCTTTTTTACAGTCACCCCACTAAACCCCCTCCGTACGCTCGCACCCCCTAAACTTTCTAGTTGACGCCAAAGACAAAGTGCCACAGGCACGGTGGCGCCACAGGGGGGCACGGTGGCGCTACAGGCACGGTGGCGCCACAGAAAGCACGGTGGCGCCACAGGCACGGTATCGCCACAGGAGGCACAGTGGCGCCACAAGAGGCACGGTGGCGCCACAAGAGGCATGGTGGCGCCAGAGGCACAGTGGCGCCACAGAAGGAACGGTGGCGCCACAGGAGGCACGGTGGCGCCAATGGAGGCACGGTGGCGCCACAGGAGGCACGGTGGCGCCACAGGAGGCACGGTGGCGCCACAGGAGGCACGGTGGCGCCACAGGAGGCACAGTGGCGCCACAGGAGGCACGGTGGCGCCACAGGAGGCACGGTGGCGCCACAGGAGGCACGGTGGCGCCACAGGAGGCACGGTGGCGCCGGGCTCACTCAGTGTCAACATATTTCTAACAAAGGATCAACAGTGACGCACCGGACGCGATGGTGGTAGCGCTGGTAGTGGTGATGGTGGTAGTGCTGGTAGTGGTGCTGGTGATGGTGGTAGTGCTGGTAGTGGTGCTGGTGATGGTGGTAGTGCTGGTAGTGTTGCTGGTGATGGTGGTAGTGCTGGTAGTGTTGCTGGTGATGGTGGTAGTGCTGGTAGTGTTGCTGGTGATGGTGGTAGTGATGCTGGTGATGGTGGTAGTGCTGGTAGTGGCGCTGGTGATGGTGGTAGTGGTGCTGGTGATGGTGGTAGTGCTGGTGATGGTGGTAATGCTGGTAGTGGTGCTGGTGATGGTGGTAATGCTGGTAGTGGTGCTAGTGATGGTGGTAGTGCTGGCATTCTTGCTTGTGATGGTGGTACTGCTGGTAGTGGTGCTGGTGATGGTCCTGGTAGTGGTGCTGGTGATGGTGGTAGTGCTGGTAGTGGTACTGGTGATGGTGGTAGTGCTGGTATTGGTGTTGGTGATGGTGGAAATGCTGGTAGTGGTGCTGGTGATGGTCGTAGTGCTGGTAGTTGTGCTGGTGATGGTGGTAGTGCTGGTAGTAGTGCTGGTAGTGGTGCTGGTGATGGTGGTACTGCTGGTAGTGGTGCTGGTGATGGTGGCAGTGCTGGTAGTGGTGGTGGTGGTAGTGGTGCTGGTGATGGTGGTGGTGATGGTGGTGGTGAAGGTGGTGGTGCTGGTGATGGTGGTAGTGCTGGTAGTGGTGGTAGTGTTGCTGCTGATGGTGGTAGTGCTGGTAGTGTTGCAGCTGATGGTGGTAGTGGTGATGGTGGTAGTTGTGGTGATGGTGGTAGTTGTGCTGGTGATGGTAGTGTTGCTGCTAATGGTGGTAGTGGCGCTGGTGATGGTAGCAGTGCTGGTAGTTGTGCTGGTGATGGTGGTAGTGGTGCTAGTTACTGTGGTGCTAGCAGTGGTGCCGGTGATCTTGGTGGTGTTAGCAGTAGCAATGGCAGACGTGGTGGTGTTATCTAGGATCCTTCAAGTATGAGCTTTAAGTCCTAGCACACCTCGGGAGAGCGCTTAACATCTACTGACCTTACAGGGCCTAGGCATTTTGAAGTCATCGGGTTTAATCCAAGGAAGAGGAGGATAACGTCACGTCCTTAGATCAAGAGCCTATCACTAGCAACAAGGGAGATCCCCTCCCCATGATGTGCGGGGGAGACAAGCCACAAGTCAAGCTAGGAAATTATAACTATGATGAGATGACAGCAAACAACAAAAACAAAAGAACGTAAGAAAATATACGTAGAGAAATAAGGAGTGGAAGCACTGCGGGAACCAAGTGGTTTTATGTGTGACAAGTCACTAGGTACTGAGAGATGAAAACGTCAAAGGTGATCCTTGTGTGTAAGTAAGGTGACAGGAAAGAAGACCTAAACTACAGGACAGTATAACTGACGTGTTCTCTCCTAGAGTGAAGTATCGTAACTACAGGACAGTATAACTGAAGTGTTCTCTCCTAGACTGAAGTACCGTAACTACAGGTCAGTATCACTGACGTGTTCTCTCCTAGACTGAAGTATCGTAACTACAGGTCAGTATCACTGACGTGTTCTCTCCTAGACTGAAGTATCGTAACTACAGGACAGTATCACTGACGTGTTCTCTCCTAGAGTGAAGTATCGTAACTACAGGACAGTATCACTGACGTGTTCACTCTAGGAGAGAGTATCGTAACTACAGGACAGTATCACTAACGTGTTCTCTCCTAGAGTGAAGCATCGTAACTACAGGACAGTATCACTGACGTGTTCTCTCCTAGAGTGAAGTATCGTAACTACAGGACAGTATCACTGACGTGTTCACTCTAGGAGAGAGTATCGTAACTACAGGACAGTATCACTGACGTGTTCTCTCCTAGGGTGAAGCATCGTAACTACAGGACAGTATCACTGACGTGTTCTCTCCTAGAGTGAAGTATCGTAACTACAGGACAGTATCACTGACGTGTTCTCTCCTAGAGTGAAGCATCGTAACTACAGGACAGTATCACTGACGTGCTCTCTCCTAGAGTGAAGCATCGTAACTACAGGACAGTATCACTGACGTGTTCTCTCCTAGAGTGAAGCATCGTAACTACAGGACAGTATCACTGACGTGTTCTCTCCTAGCCTAGCTTCTGTTGAACTCTGGAAAAGATAAAGAAGAAGAGATCGGTAGAGCACCTGGAGAAGAGTAATTTCGTTACAGATAAGAATGATTCACGAACCTGTGGTATTCTATGAGAGAAATGAAACGAGAAAGACAAGAATAAGTAGACTGATCTACTTTGATTATAGGCAGGCGTTATGGAGAGTAATTCATAAAGTAGAAGAGCAAACTGGGGTACAAGGAAAAGTGCTACAATACATCAAAGAATACCCAAAGAAAAGAAGATACGAATGTGACTAATTTTGAGTTAGGGAAGGGGAATCAGGATGGGAGTGCAAAAAACTAGGAAGTCCCCAGAAGGCTTGGAAAAGAGGACCTTATTGCCCTTATAAACGTAAATAACACATTAGAATCAAATCCCATGTATCATTGACTGCAAATATTAAGATTGGCTTGCCAAAGGTTCGAATCCTAACCCCTCCGTGACCTATCATTTTTGCTTTGCTTACGACACAAAACTATTGAGAGAAAAACACAAGTCTGGAGATTGACTATACGATGACATGGATAGCCTACAAAGAGTTATTAGTAAGGTAGTTACTGGTATTCAACCCAAAGAATTGCAAAGTTGTGAGAGAGTTGAGGAAGTCCAGGCACAGGACAGATTTGAGAGTATGTGAGACTGTATCTGATCAAAGTTGTGAAAAAACAAGAGTAGACCCAAAGGTTTGCGACAAGTTTAATGCCAGAACTAAATAGAGATTATCTAGGAGGAGAGAGAATGGGACAGGGGGGGCCCAGAGAGCACATAATTATGACTTAAGATATTCATCCGACAGAATAGCGGATACAAACAGGCTTTTTGAGTGAATATCGATGATAAAATGTACCGACAAGTCTTTGAATCATACCCAATGTATTGTCTTACAGACTAATCGAGAAAGATAAGGAAAAACCAGCAGCTAACGATACAAATGAATCAGAGACATTAGACAATAATAGAGGTGGTGCAAGCAAAGATCCATACACAACTTCACAAGTAGGTAAGATCGGGCTTTAGAAGGCAGAAATCAGCAAAAGTCGGTCGATAATAGTGAAGAGGCAGTGATAAGAACTGTGATTCGACCCTTGCAAACTTAACTAGGGGAGTGTGCACGCACGCACGCACACACACACACACACACACACACACACACACACACACACACACACACACACACACACACACGCACGCACGCACGCACACGCACACGCGCACACATCTCAGAAGTCAACGCTTTTTAAGATCACTTCAATCAAGGAAATGAAGACCAAACCTTGTGACTAAAAATGTAGGCGGCTGTAATGAACCAGGAGATGACGAAAATGATACTGAAGAAAATGCTGATGGTGCTCAATATCAGCATGATTGTACTCAGCATCGGTGTGGTACTCAGCATAAACGCAATGATGCTAATCATAAGCATAAAGGTGCTGAACATTAGCATAACGGTGCTCAGAATTTGCACGATGGCGCTCCCTAAAGTGAACACCCCACCTCACACCTCAATGTGAACACACAAAAGCATGTATGAACACACACACACAGGGCCAGGGGCTGTGAATCGATCCCTGCAACCACAAATAGGTAAGTACACACAGGGAAAGAGCGGACCTAGTACCGATCAGCGAATTGGTGGGGCCAGGAGCTGTGAATCGAGCCCTGCAATTACAAATGTGCGAGTACACACACACACACACACACACACACACACACACACACACACACACAGGCCGATTTTTTAAGATTTCTTCGCAGGACATTCCCCTTAACTTTTTAACTAGTCTTCTTGCAAACCTTTGCATTTTCTCTAATTTCTTGACGTGCTTGACCAGGTGTGGGTTTCAAACTGGTGCTGCATACTCCAGTATGGGCCTGACGTACACGGTGTACAGAGTCTTGAACGATTCCTTACTGAGTATCGGAACGTTATTCTCAGGTTTGTCAGGCGCCCATATGCTGCAGTAGTTATCTGGTTGATGTGCGCCTCAGAAGATGTGCTCGGTGTTATACTCACTCCAAGATCGTTTTCCTTGAGTGCAAACTTCACTCAAGGAAAGGGATCTGTGGGCCATTCCCAGTGGAGGCTCGATCCTCCTTCACCGGACCTGCCCAACTGTATTCACTTAACTGCAGTTCTGATCGTCGACGTTCATTAAAGGTGAGGTTATGGGCCAAATTAAATGACCATTGAAGCACCTTGTAAACAAAGACCACAATGTACAACCGGAATGGTTAATTTAAGGGTAACTAATTCATTCTAAGTTGACGATTTCCCATCATGGACTCTTACAAGTTTTCAAGATGTAAGCATTGATCCAATATCATCACTTTCAGGATCTAGTAGCTGAGACCCTCGTCACACTCAGTGTTGTTAATGGCTAAGTATTCACATGTTAGGCAAAAGGGCACAAGAATAACTAATCAGAAATTTATTGCAGACACCTTTCACTCTCCCTAAGCTTACCAAAACGAGGGCCATAGACATTACGAGGAAAATAGAGAGACGGATTTTCGGGTTCCTAACACACACAACACAGAAAGTAGTAGTAAATAGAACAAAATCCAGCATCAGCGAAGTAAAAAGCTAGGTTTCCCAAGGCACTGTCCTGGCACCTCTGCTATTTCTCATCCTCATAGCATAGATAAAAACACCCGTCACAATTTTGTATCATTTCAGATGACACTAAAATAAGCATGAAAGTCACTACGGTAGAAGACACTGAAAAATTACAGGAAGATATAAGCAGTGTTTTCCAGTGGGCAGTGGAGAACATCATGACGTTCAATGGGGGATAAGCTCCAGCTGTTTAGGTATGGAAAGAATGAAGAACTCAAAAGGAACACTATATATATTACTCAAGAGGATCATCAAATAGAACGAAAGGAACACGTGAAAGACTTGGGAATAATTATGTCAGCCGACCTTTCTTTCGAAGAACATAATAAGACAAAGATCACGACAGCCAGTGCTCTGTGTTGACGGCCCCGTTCAAGGCAGGAGAAATATCAGAACTTAACAAATACAATGATCGTTTACGGCCCACATAGAGTCAGTAAAACATTTAAATTACTGGAAACGCCTTAAAGTCTTGAACATATATTCACTGGAGAGGAGGAGAGAGAGATATATATGATAATATATACCTGGAATGTACTCGAGGGCCTGGTCCCAAATCTGCACACTGCCGTAACCACATACTGGAGCGAGAGATGCGAGAGGAAGCGCACAATAAACCCAGCGAAAAGCAGGGGTGCGGTGGGCATAATATGGGAACAATGTATCAACATTCGTGGCCCCAGATTATTTAACATCTTACCAGAAGATATCAGAAACACTGCTGAAACAAGTGTAGAAATCTTCAACAGAAAACTGGACAAGTATCTGCACCAGGTGCCAGATCAACAAGGCTATGATGGATATGTGGGGCAGTGGGCCTCCAGTAGCAACAGCTTGGGTGACCAGGCTAGCATCAGACGAGCCTGGCCCATGGCCGGGTTCCGAGAGTAGTAAGACTCTCGAAACTCAACAAAGGTATATGAAAGGTAAGCTGGACTGGGTCAATCACTGACTTGAAGTTACTAAAGAGAAAAACGTAGCCACAATGTCTCAGCAGTTGTTCGTGTGACCCTTTACCTAACTAACACTGTCAGTAATTGTACCAATAAGTGTTGACATGAATAACAAAGCTTAATATGATAACAAAATACAAAGGTCACTCGTAAGATTCATGGAGAAAGATGACAGATGAATCTGACGAGGCGCTTCCTTGTGTCCACGCTACATCCAGTCTAGCTTGCAGGATTACAGGAAAACCACTCGTGTAAATATATATTAAATTTGACTCTGGTAAGTGCCAAAGATTTAAGACAAGGAAACTTTTATCTGACTCACGAAATCGTAATGATGCGATTGCAAACAAACCATACCACGGGCGGGATTTGAGCCCGCGGTCAGAGAGTCTCAAAACTCCAGACCGTCGCGTTAGCCACGGTGGCTAACGCGACGGTCTGGAGTTTTGAGACTGACCGCGGGTTCAAATCCCGCCCGTGGTATGGAAACTTTTATCTCTCACACTACCAAGATTTAAATCACATGGAAATTTTGCTTTACAAAATAACGTCTCCTGTTACGTGGCATCTTGAAGGAGAAAGATTATAGTTCTTATATAAAGATTGTCAATGTGTGAAAGTCAGCAGTTACGTCTTGACGTCAAGAGATTTAATGTCACTGAACAGGACAATGATCAAAATCTAATATTTACCACAGTTCCGCCTCCACCCCCTTCCCCTTAACACGTGAAACTCACCCACCCCACTACCCCCACAGCTCTGACTTTTACACTTGAAGATTCCAACAACCTAGTCACCTTCAGAGTCACTGACCTCTATCACCACTACAACCTACTACTCCACTCTCCCAAATATATCCTCGTCTCGCATCTGCTACCCTTATGCATCTATCAGTAATTACTGATAGGTGCATTCAGGAGTTTGCATGTTGAAGCCCAATGCATCTGTTCTTCTAGCAGTAAATTGGATTCTGGGCAGTTATGGCCTGTTGCGGTTGGCATCCTTTGGGTAGTCAAGTACTCTAAAACATCAAATAAACTCGTATATCCCTCAAAATGACCTAATCACTAATCGAGTGAAAAGCAGCAAACTCTGGTGAAACACCCGTACACCCACTGAACCCCCAAGGTAGTAACTTTAATGATAAATATGACGACGAGTCGTCGTCTGCCACTTCATAATCCTCACTGTCATATCCTCGTTGCTTCCAACGTCCCTACCACAACCTCCTACTCCGCAGCCATGGCCATCACCTCATTCCCCAGAACTACCACCACCTCCACCCTTTTGTCCTCCCACCGCATTTATCCCCTCCCCCTGCCTTCCTTTCTTATGATGGGTGAGTCACAAGGACGCCACACCGGCCTCGTCTTCTGGGTACGCTCACAGCGTCCTGCTCGTCACAGCTCAAAATCAATACGACGAATTTAGTAATCCATAATGAAGTGTTGGTGTAGGCGCTCTACCGTCATCGATGCCGCTCCTAACACAAACCAACACCCTGACAATGATGCCTTACACTTCAAGATTATAATTCATCACTGCCAATCAAAATTCTCATCTGATAAGCTACACCAACAATCGCCACAATCAGAACACACAAATAACGCTTAGGCTTGACTGTGGCCAAGCACAGTTTACCTGAGTTAGGGCCACCTAGTCACCAGCTGCCAAAACAATTAGTGCTGGAATCACCAGCAATACAACAGATGAAAACGATTTAATTCAGGATAATTCAAGAAAGCCAAACAGTTTGGCTTATTTCCGTTCCTAGAATAAAACACAAAACAGCAGACTAATTACTAGTTATCTACTTATTATTAGGAAAACAGGGACAAGAGTATGTTAGACTTGCCCAGATGTCCCTCTGGTACACACTGATACAAGAAGTCAGTAACTTCCCGTCTGGGAGATATCTTAACACGGGAAAGAACCCCCAAGTTCAAATTCTTCATATGCTGGTGATGGGCTTGAAACAACAACAATAATAATAATAATAATAATATGTAAAATAAATAATAATAATGTTTCATCTTGGCGTCCCTGGAAATGTTTTGTCATCTTAGAAACTATGATTCAGTCTTTTCCGTACAACAAAAGCAATTCCAAATTTCTCTGCAACACCTCCCTCCCCCCCCCTCCCATCCCTTGTACACAACTTTGGTCAAGCCAGACCCTCGTACATCTCCACACCTATGTCACATCTACGTACTGAGTCACATCTATGTACATAGACCTCTCTTAGCAAACTCAACCTTTGGTCACAGAGTGACATTTGCACAATCAGACCTCCATACACACAGACCTCCATACACACAGACCACCATATACACAGCCAGACCTCCGTACACAATCAAACCTCCGTACACAGTCAAACCGCCGTAAACAACTCAGTCCTCTGTACATACATCAGACCTCTGTATAAACAATCAGACCTCCATACACAAATTCAGACCTTAAAACATACGTAATACTAGTCAAACTCCTTGCCCACACACCAACCCATTGGGCATAAAGTACTCACCAAATATACTTCTTCATCTCCATGCAAGCCCTATGCGACCAAGCAATGTGATACCTGGTAATACTCTTCTCTCGGATAGTGATATGTGCTTCGTGACCCCGGTAACCTACATAGGTAGGTGGGTAGGAGTAAGCATGGCGGGTGACCCAGTAGGGCGGAGCTGTACTGCTATACTGTCATTATTGGAGTCCACTCTTAAAGTGGCCCTGCTCGCTTGCTGTCCGCTCGTCACGCACCCACCCGCACCTGCTGCTCTGGGCTGGGGTGGGGCCCGGCCAGGGAAGGTAGGGTGGAGGAGGGGTAAGGTCCTACCAGGCTAGGCAAGGTGAGGCTGGGCTGAATAGGGTGGGGCCCGGAGAGAACAGGTACAGTAGGAGTGGGAACTAAGCAAGATCCACTTTAAGCAGTGTTGACACCATCCTAAATTCAACACAAGACAAGCAAGAAGTACATACAAGTTCAAGAACATATTATGCACAACACCCAAACGACGACAATAATCTGCAAAATACATGAAGTGTGAGACTGAGATTTGTAAGGCACGTGAGGTGATATTTGCTGCTGCTGCTGCTGCTGCTACAGGTGGCGCTAACTCTGCTCAACTGACCACACCTCAACAAATGTATCACTCATTTCATACTCAGAACTGGTATTCCTTCAGCTTAAACATTTCTTTTGCCTCGAACCTCAGCTTTGGCAACAGAAGAATGATGCTGCACAGAACAGAACTTGCCACCTCCAGTCTTTACTTTATAGCTTCCGGGTCCCATACCACACCTGCACCGTACCTGTACGTCTACCTGCACCACACTTGTACCGCACTTGCACCATACCTATCCAGAACTAGTACCTGCACCGCAACCGCACCGAGCTCAGTGCTTAACATCTCATATGATTATACAAGTGTATCATATTGCAAGCAACAACAATTCTCAACAATGACGTAGGCAGCATCAACCCTCAACACTGACATTGAAGCTGTAGTTACATCTGCCGCCATAACAGTGTTGACGAATAAGAAACACTAACAGTGTAAAGAGGCTTCATCTAACATGTGTGTTGGCACAGCGTCAGAATTCAAGGAAATTAAGAATATGAAAACAACACCTTTGATTACACTAGACAACAAAAAACAACTGTTCGTCTGCTACTGAGTTCTTTTCATTACCTCGTGTGTACTGATTGCAAATCAGAAGTCAGAATTGACCCAGCAAATCAAAATTTTTTTACGACATTTTTTTTATTCAAGAAACGAAGCATACTGCACAACTGACGTATGTACGTGTTGTTCACTTATCGTCATCTCGTCACCAATAATTAAAACATGAAAAATTTATTTCCACGTTTTCTGTAACCAAAAATTCTTATGTTAGGTTAATTCAGATTTTATATTCGAAATCAGTATACTCTAATTTATCTGAAACACGCATTTTTATGACTCACGAAATCGTAATGACATGATTGCAAACAAACCATACCACGGTCTGGAGTTTTGAGACTCTCTGATCGCGGGTTCCATCCCCACTCGTGGTATGGTTTGGTGCGCATTTTTAAATGAGTTGTAAATGTTGTTGTTGTTGTTGTTGTTGTTGTTATTGTTGTTGTTGCTGTCCTGTGTTGCTGTTATAAAGCGCCGAATCTGTAGGGGGTCATTTAGTGCCTGTGGAATAAGAGGAAATTAGGTTTGATTGGTGGAATGGGAGGGTAGCACCATTTCTTTGAGACAAAAGTCCAAGACAGTCAGTCTTCTTCAAAGTTCACACTCTTTGAGAGAGCCTCGTGATCTTAACATAGTATATCTGTGACTGGTCTACACACAAAACCTTCCCTGCAGCAAGAGTTCCTTGTTAAGCAACTGATTAACTGAGCTATTGTAGCCTGCATCTCACAGACCCACACAGCCGTCACAGAACAGTTCATATCGTGGGCGTTTCAAGATGATAGGATGGATTCACCAGCCCGGTTTCCTTGGAGCCTCGTGAGGGTGGTGTTATTGTCGAGTTGGCCTCACGTGAACATAAGACGACCTGCCTTCACTGTACCATACGGCGTCAGTCAGTACCAGACTAACTGTAATGTACGCCAGAGATGCAGAGGTCACCTTACAACATATACACCGACCTTCATTCGGGAGGATCAGTGTATGTGCTGTAAGGTTATCCGTGAACTCGTGTCTTCACAGATTTCCTGATGAGTCTAATGACAAACACGGTTGACCAGACACCTGCTATAGAAACTTGTTTGCTTTCCTCTTGTTTCAGAAGTATTTCCTATATCTACTGGAAGAATGTTGAAGAATCGTAGACCACGATTGTTGATACAGTGTTTTCAACTTGTGTTCACGGTACTGTTGCCTTCCACTGGGATTATTGTAAATTCCCACTGGGTTAATTGTTCACTACCACTGGGTTTATTGTACAATTCCACTAGGTTTAATGTACACTTTCTGAAAACACAATGGGGCGTACCTTCCAGAGTCGAGGGACTGGGTCAGCCTCCCTCTTAGCCGGACAAAAGTGTGTGAATAAGAGACCGGTTTAAATAATTGGTGTCCACGGTAAGTTGTTGGTCCCCCGACGGCAGAGGGGTTACGTGGTGGTGGTTAGGCACACCTACATGTCCCTATCCATCCCCTACCCCTCAATCCTCCCTGGCATTTCCCCTAACACCCTTCCCCAAGGAGAGAGAGAGAGAAAAAAAAGGGGGGCACACGTCTCGCAATGACCCCCCACCACCCCTATCTCCTCGTTCCCTGTTCCCTCCTACCTGCAATCAACCTCTCTTCCGGACTCTCCTCCCACTAGCACTTCCTCCACTCACACTGCTACTATATAAATCCTCTATGATTGTGTAGCCGCACATTTACTGTAGTCCAGCCTGGAATGCCACACCGTGGTAGAATAAACTTGCTCTAACATTTTCGCCTGTTAAAGGCTTCTTCAGGAGCACTGCATGGAAAGCAGTGTAAATCTCAGTGAAGACACAGTCGTGCGTCCAGGAACGTGGTCTCGTATAAAAAGACAGTCGTGGAGCGGCCTTCACTCCATGCAGAAAAGTTTTCAAGGAATGATTAAGGAAAAACAGGAAATCACAGAAAAGCCCTTAAGCCTTCCAAAGCTATGTTAATAGAGCGTGTAAAACACACGTTATTTAAGAGTAATCATTAATGACCCACCATTTGTGTTTTAGTTACATTAAAGACTTAGTAATCGTCATAATTATACGTCTGCAAAAGCTTTCGACAAGTACGATCGTGTTGTAATAGCGCACAAAATACGCACTAAGGGAATAACAAGAAAAGTGGGCAGATGGGTCTTTATCTATCGAAGAGAAGACAAAGAGTAATAGTAAATAGTTAAATCAGAGCCTGCCACAGTGAAAAGCTCTGTTCCACGAGGCACAGTACTTACCATCATCCTTTTCCTCATCTTTATATCTGACATAGACAAGAGATGTAAACTGTGTCTTCCTTTGAAGACGATACTAGAACTTGAATAAGTGTCATCCATTGAGGATACTAAATCTTCGAGCGAATATAAAGCAAGTCTTCCAATGGGTCGCAGCAAACAATATGATGTTCAGTGAAGACATTCCAGCTACTCCGTTATGAATAACTTGAGGAATTACAAGTACAAGACAAATTCTGACCACAAAATAGAGCGTAAAACTAATGTGAAGGACTTAGGAGTGATAATATCAGAGGCTTTCACCTTTCAGGACCACAACAGCGACATTATCACAACTGTGAGGAAAACGTTATGATGGATAATGAGAACCTTCAAAACACGGGATGCCAAGCCAATGATGCTTCTCTAAGTCATTAGTCTGTCTAGGCTGGACTACTGCTGTACACTAACAACCCTCTTCAAGGCAGGCGAAACTACACATCTGGAGAGTGTACAGAGGATCCTCACTGCATGTATAAGTTCAGTTAAACACTTCAATTAGTTGAAACGCTTGAAGGCCTTAGACTTGTTATTCTGAAAACGAAGGAGAGAGAAGTACATCGAAATTTACACCTGGAAAATCCTAGAGTGCTGGTCCCAAATCTGCAAACAGAAATCACTCACTATGAAAGCAAGACACTGCAGACGGTGCAACATCCCCCCAATGAAAATCAAGGGTGCCACGAGTACACTGAGAAAAAACACAATAAGTTCCGGGGACCCAAGGGTGCTCAACAACCTCTCGTCACAAATAAAGGAGATTACCAATAGACCCCTATCTGTCTTCAAGAGGGAGCTGGACCAGCCAGGCTGTGGTTCGTACATTGGATTGTGTGTGGCTAGAGTAACAGCCTAGTTAAAGCCTGGTCATGGACCGGGCCGCGGGGGCGTTGACCCCCAGAACTCCCTCCATGTAGGTAGAGTAAGGGGAGAAAGATGAGGGTAAGAATGGCTGGTCTATCACTGCGCTTCAATCTCTTTTTTTCTGGCAGCTTCCTAATGAGAGCTTGCCCCTGCTCTCCGCCCTGGTGCCCTCCAGGGTGTCATCCAAGGCTCGACTGCCCGAGGCAGCAGCAGCAGCTTCCTCACCCTGCAAGCTCACACAATGGACGGCTGTGGTGCTTAATGCTCCTCTTTTGTCACCACCTACGCTCACAACAACCCAAGAGGATGCACTCCTAAGAGTGAAGAGCAAAAAAAAAGGGTTAGACAATATGATGAAAAAGCTGGGGAAGCAGCAATTTACACAAAATTAAAAAAAGTTATATTTACACAACTGTGGATAAGATCACGAGAAGAAATACTATAATTATAGCCACAACTGGGAATATAAAGATCACGATAATGCATGACACGTTAAAATAAAAAAAAATACAACCTTAAAAACGAATAACGTATGTCTAAAATTACCTTAAGACTACAAACAGATATAAATACGACTTACGAAGCAGCTGGGGTAGATGTAAAACAGGACTTATAATACAGCTGGGATAGATGTAAACAACTTATGAAGCAGCTGGGATAGATGTAAACAAGATTTATGAAGCAGCTGGGATAGATATAAGCAAGATTTATGAAGCAGCTGGGATAGATATAAACAACTTATGAAGTAGCTGGGATAGAAGTAAACAAAACTTTTGGTGATTGCAGTAATGGTATACAAGTTGATGAAACAGACACAAGGGCAACAAGTGGGTATCTTTATTCTGAAGATATTTTCGCCAACCAATGGCTTTATCAATTCAATGCAGAAATTATTAGAAGGCGCTGAAACCGGAGACAGTAGAAGACGAGGTAATCAGTCCCTCAGCCTAGATGTGTGTGTTCACCACTATAATTTTTTTTTTTTATTATCACACTGGCCGATTCCCACCAAGGCAGGGTGGCCCGAAAAAGAAAAACTTTCACCATCATTCACTCCATCACTGTCTTGCCAGAAGGGTGCTTTACACTACAGTTTTTAAACTGCAACATTAACACCCCTCCTTCAGAGTGCAGGCACTGTACTTCACATCTCCAGGACTCAAGTCCGGCCTGCCGGTTTCCCTGAACCCCTTCATAAATGTTACTTTGCTCACACTCCAACAGCACGTCAAGTATTAAAAACCATTCGTCTCCATTCACTCCTATCAAACACGCTCACGCACGCCTGCTGGAAGTCCAAGCCCCTCGCACACAAAACCTCCTTTACCCCCTCCCTCCAACCTTTCCTAGGCCGACCCCTACCCCGCCTTCCTTCCACTACAGACTGATACACTCTTGAAGTCATTCTGTTTCGCTCCATTCTCTCTACATGTCCGAACCACCTCAACAACCCTTCCTCAGCCCTCTGGACAACAGTTTTAGTAATCCCGCACCTCCTCCTAACTTCCAAACTACGAATTCTCTGCATTATATTCACACCACACATTGCCCTCAGACATGACATCTCCACTGCCTCCAGCCTTCTCCTCGCTGCAACATTCATCACCCATGCTTCACACCCATATAAGAGTGTTGGTAAAACTATACTCTCATACATTCCCCTTTTTGCCTCCAAGGACAAAGTTCTTTGTCTCCACAGACTCCTAAGTGCACCACTCACCCTTTTCCCCTCATCAATTCTATGATTCACCTCATCCTTCATAGACCCATCCGCTGACACGTCCACTCCCAAATATCTGAATACATTCACCTCCTCCATACTCTCTCCCTCCAATCTGATATCCAATCTTTCATCACCTAATATTTTTGTTATCCTCATAACCTTACTCTTTCCTGTATTCACTTTTAATTTTCTTCTTTTGCACACCCTACCAAATTCATCCACCAATCTCTGCAACTTCTCTTCAGAATCTCCCAAGAGCACAGTGTCATCAGCAAAGAGCAACTGTGACAACTCCCACTTTATGTGTGATTCTTTATCTTTTAACTCCACGCCTCTTGTCAAGACCCTCGCATTTACTTCTCTTACAACCCCAGCTATAAATATATTAAACAACCACGGTGACATCACACATCCTTGTCTAAGGCCTACTTTTACTGGGAAATAATTTCCCTCTTTCCTATGTACTCTAACTTGAGCCTCACTATCCTCGTAAAAACTCTTCACTGCTTTCAGTAACCTACCTCCTACACCATACACCTGCAACATCTGCCACATTGCCCCCCTATCCACCCTGTCATACGCCTTTTCCAAATCCATAAATGCCACAAAGACCTCTTTAGCCTTATCTAAATACTGTTCACTTATATGTTTCACTGTAAACACCTGGTCCACACACCCCCTACCTTTCCTAAAGCCTCCTTGTTCATCTGCTATCCTATTCTCCGTCTTACTCTTAATTCTTTCAATAATAACTCTACCATACACTTTACCAGGTATACTCAACAGACTTATCCCCCTATAATTTTTGCACTCTCTTTTATCCCCTTTGCCTTTATACAAAGGAACTATGCATGCTCTCTGCCAATCCCTAGGTACCTTACCCTCTTCCATACATTTATTAAATAATTGCACCAACCACTCCAAAACTATATCCCCACCTGCTTTTAACATTTCTATCTTTATCCCATCAATCCCGGCTGCCTTACCCCCTTTCATTTTACCTACTGCCTCACGAACTTCCCCCACACTCACAACTGGCTCTTCCTCACTCCTACAAGATGTTATTCCTCCTTGCCCTATACACGAAATCACAGCTTCCCTATCTTCATCAACATTTAACAATTCCTCAAAATATTCCCTCCATCTTCCCAATACCTCTAACTCTCCATTTAATAACTCTCCTCTCCTATTTTTAACTGACAAATCCATGATATGATAAATCCACTAGTTGGCGAAACGTCTTGAGAGTAAATAAAGATACCCAAGTGTTGCACACATGTCTTACTCATCAACACCGATGCAGCTGAATACAGATAAGGTTCATTACTGCACTGTGTCGAGAATGCTCCGGATAAGGCGGTGAGGAGCGGAAGGTGGCCGGTCGATGTGGTGGAGATTATCGACCAAGGTGGAAGAGGGGCGGCCCACGGGTCTTATTTTATAATGGACACGTGAGCGCCCCATACGGAAGACTGTAACCCAACCCAGGCTGAGCCAAGAGAGCGGGGATCACTTTTCTATGGAGTCCAACGATAAATTAACTCTACACCATCACTCGACCCGGGGGAGGAAGAGTGTAAGAGGAGAGGAAGGGGGGGGGGGTAACCACCTGGAATAGGTCCACCGTTCACCTACCCTTCCCCTACAGAAGGGGAAGAAAGGGGAAAACTGCATATCCAGTTACGGTAATCTGTGGTTTGCCAATGAACAAACTGGAAATGAAATAACTTCTCCGGTAATTTATTATACAAGTCATACTGAAGATCATAACAAAGATTAATGTGGCGGGTGGAAAAAAAAATTTTTTAAGGGAGGATTACAGATTCGTACGTTTTTCTCTATAATTGTTTCAATCATGTTCGTTTTATTCTTCCTTATTTCTTCAATCATGTTCGTTTTATTCTTCCTTATTTCTTCAATCATGTTCGTTTTATTCTTCCTTATTTCTTCAATCATGTTCGTTTTATTCTTCCTTATTTCTTCAATCATGTTCGTTTTATTCTTCCTTATTTCTTCAATCATGTTCGTTTTATTCTTTCTTATTTCTTCAGTCATGTTCGTTTTATTCTTCCTTATTTCTTCACTCATGTTCATTTTATTCTTCCTTATTCCTTCAATAATATTCACTTTATTCATTATTCCTTCAATCACGTTCACTGTGTTCATAAATAGCTCAGTCATGTTCATTTTTTAATATATTTTGCAGCGTTGCTCGCTGGCCATCTTTTTTTTAATTTTCTAAACAATTATTTTGTACATTTACTGTAAAATATCTCCTTAAATAAAAGCAACTCAACCTAACGAAGCATATAACACATCCGAAAATGAGCACGACTGATGTTATAACCAAGAATAAATGAAGATGACTAAAACAATAAATAAAAGTGAACATGGCTAAGGCAATGATAAAGGAAAATGATCATGACGGTGACAGCAACAAGAAGAAACATTTCCGAACCTATATTATCTCCCGATCCTGTTGTCCGCCTGTTGTTCTCTGCCATTGTAAGAGTTCACTAATTAGTTTATTTTTGTTCCAATTTGAGGAGTACGGACTGTGTGGTCTGCAAGGAGCCTTTGGCGACCGCTCAACAGAGTGACGCTTCCAGAAAATGGAAGCAGGACACTCAACACAGCAAATGAACTACGACAAAACAATGTCTACACGTATCTGCAGGGAAAAATCTACGCATCAAAAATGAAGGCACATGTATATTAATAGAAATAGTATCAGTCGTGACTTACACACAGACAGAAACATGTTCAACGAGTCGCAGTCTTCGTTCTTGTGAAACATGGTTTTATTCTCATTGAATTTGCATAACTTGCAGTCAGCTTTTAAAATTATCGAGGGAAAGGAGAGGCCACGATGCCTTCCCGGTAAAAACCACTGAGTGTCAATCAACCATTCAATGCATATGTAAAGAGCGCAGTGCTGACCTGACTCACAATGTTGACGGTCGCATCGCGTTTGCGCTGGCCACCTGCTGCTACACTTTACTCTGCAAGATGTATGTCAACTATGTTACTTCAGCGTACAAATGTCATATGTTTATATATATATATATATATATATATATATATATATATATATATATATATATATATATATATATATATATATATATCGTGCCGAATAGGCAGAACTTGCGATCTTGGCTTAAATAGCAACGCTCATCTTGCCATATAGGACAAGTGAAAATTTGTGTATGCAATAATTTCGCCAAAATCATTCTGAACCTAACGAAAAAAATATATTTCACTGTGTTTGTTTATTATTAAATTATTGTAAACGTAATATATTTAGTTGGGTTAGGCTAAAATAAATTGCGCTTGTTATAATAAGGTTAGGTAAGTTTTCTAAGTTCCTTTTGGTGCAAAATTATAAATTTTTACATCAACATTAATGAAAAAAAATATATCTTTAAACGTATAAGAGAAAATTTTAGAAAGGACTTAATTTTAAATGAGTTCTTGCTAATTGACCAGTTTTACATATTCAGCACGATATATATATATATATGTATATATATATATATATATATATATATATATATATATATATATATATATAAATATATATATATATATATATATATATATGGTATAAACCTTGGTAATAAATACCGACAAGTTGGTTTAGAAAGACACGTAAGCAAACACTATAACATATTTATTAGAAAACGTTTCGGTCCTGGGACCTTGATCACTTCTAACATACAGAGGTAGAAAGACATTATATATATAGGCGGAGAGTGAGATGTGACGCACGTGACCTGAGGAATGTCATAAGAACATAAGAATGGAGGAACACTGTAGAAGGCCTACTAGCCCATGCGAGGCAGGTCCTTATCAAAACAACCTCTGCCTATGAGGACGGGTAGACGATGAAATCATGTGACTCCTGTGTTGTTGGGTTGGTGCTGCTTAAGTATCATGTATGCCAATGTTTTTGAAATTTTGTAGTTTCCAGTGTTGCGTTCTATAGTGTCGGTGACGGCGATTAGTGAGGCTTCTAGGCACCGTCGGCGTCTGAGGTCTGGTTCGGTGAGAACGAGTTGTGCCTCGTTCCAGTTCATCAAATGCCCCGTGGAGTCTCTGTGGAGGACACATGCGTACCTTACATCGTCTCTGTTAGAGGCATTTCGATGCTCATTCAGGCGGACTGCAAGATCTCTGCCTGTCTCGCCTACATATTTCTTGGGACAGAACCCACAGGGTATAGTGTAGACGCCTGCTGTAGAAGTTAGAGGTGTGAGGCTGCGTTTCGTAGTGAGGTCTTTGACAGAGGATGTGTTTATGGTGGAAACGTTGATGTTACTCATAGCAAGTGCCCGGCGAGTATTCGTGGCAACATCGCCACATGGGATTACTATGAACTGTTTAGGGGGCTGTTCCATGGGCGGTTTGTTGAGGACAGCTTGTGCCTTGAGTCTGCAATCTCGGATGAAGAAAGATGGGAACTGAAGACGTGTAAAGGCTTGTGTTATGTAAGTGCATTCTTCTTCTAGAAAACAAGGACTGGAGATGCGAAGAGCTCTCAAGAAGAAGCCAATGAGGACTCCTCTCTTAGTGCGGGTGTCTTGGTGTGAATAAAAGTGTATAAGATCGTCCTTGTTGGTAGGTTTTCTATACACTTTGAAGAGAAGTTTGTCACTGTCGGGAGATCTGCACAGTAGAACGTCGAGGAAAGGAAGTTTGCCATCATTTTCGAGTTCAAGTGTAAACTTTATTGATGGTTCAACTGCATTGATCTTGTTGAGAAGGGCCTGGATATTGAGACGTCTCGGATAGAAAACCAATATATCATCAACGTATCTTAGCCAGGTAACGGTGTTGGGAATGAGGGACAGAGAAATTCAGCACCCTCATTCCCAACACCGTTACCTGGCTAAGATACGTTGATGATATATTGGTTTTCTATCCGAGACGTCTCAATATCCAGGCCCTTCTCAACAAGATCAATGCAGTTGAACCATCAATAAAGTTTACACTTGAACTCGAAAATGATGGCAAACTTCCTTTCCTCGACGTTCTACTGTGCAGATCTCCCGACAGTGACAAACTTCTCTTCAAAGTGTATAGAAAACCTACCAACAAGGACGATCTTATACACTTTTATTCACACCAAGACACCCGCACTAAGAGAGGAGTCCTCATTGGCTTCTTCTTGAGAGCTCTTCGCATATCCAGCCCTTGTTTTCTAGAAGAAGAATGCACTTACATAACACAAGCCTTTACACGTCTTCAGTTCCCATCTTTCTTCATCCGAGATTGCAGACTCAAGGCACAAGCTATCCTCAACAAACCGCCCATGGAACAGCCCCCTAAACAGTTCATAGTACTCCCATTCGTTGTCAACAATAACGTATACACAAAATACATGGCACCATACTGGTGATGCTCATAATTAGGTACATCTAGCGTACACTATGTACATGTATAGTGCCAACATGAGTATTTTTCCCCACACACCTACTAACTGCGTCTTTCTAGCTAATATTTTATAAAATATGCTTAACGATTCGCAAACTGGCGAAATTATTTACAAACATTGTGTCAACGTCCACAGCAGGACTCAAACCTGGAAACTCTGTATCACAGTAACGAGTACTTTATCACGGTGCTAAGCTCCGTACTCCGTGGTAAAGTACTGGTTACTCTGATACAGAGTCTGCTGTGGACGTAGAGACAATGTTTGTTTTTAAAATATAAAAGATAATTCAATTCTGATTGCACCAGTGCATTTCTTGAGTTTTCACTAGAATGAGTACTAACACTCATTAACACCAAACAATTTCAGTTAAAAAAAAAAAAAACGAATAAATCACTGAATGATGTTAAGGAGACACACACACACACACACACACACACACACACACACACACACACACACACACACACACACACACACACACACACACACATACACACACACACACACACAACACCTCTCAAGGATCGACACATAAACCACCTGACTCACAACTGTGTTATGCCTTTGTCTTCATGCGAGACGAAAATCCTACAATCACGTCTTATGATGTTATCTTTAATTTTTGTTACGGGGTTGTCTGGTGAGCGAGCGGAAGATGTATGTCACAAGACCAAAAGCTTCACTGAGTGGCTCATCACATGACTAAGACCCGCGTTTGGGGGACAACTTCGTATATCTTCTGACAGGTAAATTGCTAAAACCACCACAAAAACAGGACTCGCACACAACTAACAGACCATAACACCAAGCACAGGTTGGTTGGTTAATGAGGTTTAAAGACTATCGTGTACACGAGGGTCATTAAGGCTGCCAGTAATAACTTCACCAGTCTAGAATACTTTAGTCCCTAAATTAGGGATTAAAATAACTCTCAGCATATATACGCTGAGACATATACACCTCTCGGTGTATATATGCTGTGACCAACGATATAATTTGCATACACCCTGAAATATTTTCCACACTACATGACTCGAGACTTGCTGGGAAAGTTCTACATACTCACGAGAGATGGCAGTGACATCACATAAACAACAGCACAGAGAGAGACATAAACGCACCACATACCTGAAAGACAGAAAACAACATTACCAACAGACAGGAACTATCAAGAATAATAATGCAGTTTATGAGAGCCTAAAGTGTTCATAAGTATCAGATGTACGTAGAGGGGTCCCCTGGTGGCAGGGGTACAAAACATTGCTATACATGCTGTCACTACTGTGATTTATATGCGACTTGCTACGCGTTTTTTTTTTTTTTTTTTTTTTTTGCCTTCGTGAGATAGCCTGGGGCCATCCCATGAAGGTTATCGTCCCTGACACATGTGAAGACACTTGTCCTCAACAGCTGAACAAACTAGCTGCTTTGATATCTTTCTTTCTCTTATAACTTTGTCGATACAGCAAGGTTACTTTAGTTCATACAGGTTGTATTATAATACAGTACTGCCACTGGTGAACGTTTCTCGCTTCCCCTCATAAAACTGCCACCAGCCGTCCCTGCCTCTGATAATAATACATATTACTAACATAGCACATGAGCACTGCCTCTTTCTATCCGACATGGATTTACATTTCACGCTCTGTATTTACATACACGTGTGAATAATACAAGGGGATAGGGCAAGCTATTGTCTGTGTTATGGAGCAGCACGTGGACCGCAGAGTACAAACAAGTACGATATATTCTGCATAGCAAAAATAGACTTTGATGGAACACATGCAGGTTTAAACGAGGCTTCCCAAGAACAGTATACAAGCCCGTGCCCACAAGCCACATTACACTATACAAGCTACCACCTGCAGCTCACAAGACTGCCATCCCCACGAGCCCCTTTGGGGCGGGGCAGATGGCAGACCAGAGGCCTAGCTTCTCCCCACGAGCCCCGTGAGGGCGGGGAATGTGGCTAGGCCTGGGGACAGTTGGTCCCAAAGATGAGGGGATACTTGTACCTCCTCCCATGGGAGACTTAAGTCTCGAGACACTCCCCAGATAGGGAGCCAAGGCCGGGTCACCACTACTTGGAAAAGACCCGGGCCGGGAGAATACCCGCGAATAAAAAAAAAAAAACACTATACAAGCCCTTGCTCACAGGTCACAGAACAGCATAGTAATATTAGAAGCCACACCACAGCATAGTAATATTAGAAGCCACACCACAGCATAGTAATATTAGAAGCCACACCACAGCATAGTAATATTAGAAGCCACACCACAGCATAGTAATATTAGAAGCCACACCACAGCATAGTAATATTACAAGGCCCACTACAGAGTAGAAATATCACAAGCCACACCACTGTACAGCACAAGCCACATCACTGTACAGTACAAGCCACATCACTGTACAGTACAAGCCACATCACTGTACAGCACAAGCCACATCACTGTACAGTACAAGCCACATCACTGTACAGTACAAGCCACATCACTGTACAGTACAAGCCACATCACTGTACAGTACAAGCCACACCACTGTACAGTACAAGCCACATCACTGTACAGTACAAGCCACATCACTGTGCAGTACAAGCCACATCACTGTACAGCACAAGCCACACCACTGTACAGTACAAGCCACACCACTGTACAGTACAAGCCACATCACTGTACAGTACAAGCCACACCACTGTACAGTACAAGCCACACCACTGTACAGCACAAGCCACATCACTGTACAGCACAAGCCACACCACTGTACAGTACAAGCCACACCACTGTACAGTACAAGCCACATCACTGTACAGTACAAGCCACATCACTGTACAGTACAAGCCACACCACTGTACAGCACAAGCCACATCACTGTACAGTACAAGCCACATCACTGTACAGTACAAGCCACATCACTGTACAGTACAAGCCACACCACTGTACAGTACAAGCCACACCACTGTACAGTACAAGCCACATCACTGTACAGTACAAGCCACACCACTGTACAGTACAAGCCACACCACTGTACAGCACAAGCCACATCACTGTACAGCACAAGCCACACCACTGTACAGTACAAGCCACACCACTGTACAGTACAAGCCACACCACTGTACAGCACAAGCCACATCACTGTACAGTACAAGCCACACCACTGTACAGTACAAGCCACACCACTGTACAGCACAAGCCACATCACTGTACAGTACAAGCCACACCACTGTACAGTACAAGCCACATCACTGTACAGCACAAGCCACACCACTGTACAGTACAAGCCACACCAGTCTGAACATGTGCACCACCACCCGGGTCACGGTGCACTTGGTAGCCTGTGTATCTGTCGTTCAGGAGACATCAGTCAATCCTTCATTGAGAAAAGTTCACTTATCTAATGAAAGTGGCAGAACAAACTCAGCATCATGGGAGGTGCCTTGATGCTGATGACGGGCTCTTGATCCAAGGACTATGAGCTAACCTTCACTCCCTCAGATCAAACTAGACCACTTCCCATTCTAAAGTTACTATACGACCCCCTCCGGGTTAAGGGCTTCTGAACAACTGAAAATACCAGCACCACCACAACCTCAACAATTACCACAATCACAATTACTACCACAATAACCACAAAAATCAAAACCACAATAACACAAAAATCACAACCCCAATAACACAAAAATCACAACCCCAATAACAAAAATCAAAACCACAATAACATAAAAATCACAACCACAATAACACAAAAATCACAACCACAATAACACAAAAATCACAACCACAATAACACAAAAATCACAACCACAATAACACAAAAATCACAACCACAATAACACAAAAATCACAACCACAATAACACAAAAATCACAACCCCAATAACAAAAATCAAAACCACAATAACATAAAAATCACAACCCCAATAACACAAAAATCACAACCCCAATAACAAAAATCAAAACCACAACATAAAAATCACAACCACAATAACACAAAAATCACAACCCCAATAACACAAAAATCACCACAATAACAAAAATCACAACCACAATAACACAAAAATCACAACCCCAATAACACAAAAATCACAACCACAATAACAAAAATCACAACCACAATAACACAAAAATCACAACCCCAATAACACAAAAATCACAACTACCACAATTTCAACAAGTACCACATTAGAAACCACAGCCACAACAAAAACAAAAATAATAATTACCCTTGATAACCTAATGGAGCATTGGTATTATCTTTAAAGTAATATCAGTGTAACGTCGAGATTACTTTAAAGGTAAGCATTATTTTACACAATTTTTGAATGAATTTTGAACTAAACACGAATTACATTTTTTTTTTGTTTCCAGTTCTTTCAACCATTTTCATATAATGTCTGCTGGCAGTGACCTTTATATTTTATAAATAGAAGTAATTAACCTGCATATTGTTTAATATATGGATGACCATTACTGTTGAGAGCTCACTGCAACACCTCACTGCAACACCCCGCTCACTGTAACACCTCACTCACTGCAACACCTCTCTCACTGCAACACCTCACTGCAACACCCCGCTCACTGCAACACCTCACTCACTGCAACACCCCGCTCACTGTAACACCTCACTCACTGCAACACCTCTCTCACTGCAACACCTCTGCAACACCTCACTGCAACACCTCACTCTGCAACACCTCGCTCACTGCAACACCTCAATCACTGCAACACCTCACTGCAACAACTCGCTCACTGCAACACCTCACTGCACCACCTCACTGCAACACCTCACTGCAACAACTCGCTCACTGCAACACCTCACTCACTGCACCACCTCACTGCAACACCTCACTGCAACACCTCAATCACTGCACCACCTCACTCACTGCAACACCTGACTCACCGCAACGCCTTATTCAACTGATTCGCTGCAACGTATAAACACCTGGCTCACTGCAACACCTAAACACCTGACTCACTGCAACACCTAAATGCCTGACTCACTGCAACACCTAAACACCTGACTCACTGCAACACCTATACGCCTGACTCACTGCAACACCTAAATGCCTGATTCACTGCAACACCTAAACGCCTGATTCACTGCAACACCTATACACCTGACTCACTGCAACACCTATACACCTGACTCACTGCAACACCTAAACACCTGACTCACTGCAACACCTAAACGCCTGACTCACTGCAACACCTATACGCCTGACTCACTGCAACACCTAAACACCTGACTCACTGCAACACCTAAACGCCTGACTCACTGCAACACCTAAACGCCTGACTCACTGCAACACCTAAACGCCTGACTCACTGCAACACCTAAACGCCTGACTCACTGCAACACCTAAACGCCTGACTCACTGCAACACCTAAACGCCTGACTCACTGCAACACCTAAACGCCTGACTCACTGCAACACCTAAACGCCTGACTCACTGCAACACCTAAACGCCTGACTCACTGCAACACCTAAACGCCTGACTCACTGCAACACCTAAACGCCTGACTCACTGCAACACCTAAACGCCTGACTCACTGCAACACCTATACGCCTGACTCACTGCAACACCTAAACGCCTGATTCAAGTTGATTCCTGAGCAAAACGTTAGCAGTGGAGATGATATATTTGAAAGAAATGTGTGGTGTGAATATTAGGAGAAAATTAAGACCGAAGAAATTAAAAGACTGTGTGAGATTACAAAAGGTATAGTTGAAAGTGCGGAGAAGGGGTTGTTGAGGTGGTTGGGCCATTTAGAAACGACGGAGCAGAATAGGATGAAAAAGTGTTTTATTTAAAAAAAATGGGTGCTTCATCAGGGGTCTGCTGGCTTATTCTATACGGCAGTTACACAGTGGGAACAAAAGCTAAATCGCCCAATCATAATTCAACACAAAAAGTGTATAAATATATCTGGGGTGAAGGGAAGGACGGGGTAGAGGTCGCCCCAGGAAGGTTGAAATAAAGGGGGGGGGGTGGAGAGGGTTCTAGCTCCTGGAGGTGAGAAGTACAGTTCTTGCACTCTGAAGGATGAGCGGGAATGTTGCTGTTCAGAGTGTCATCTGAATTGTGATGTCTGCACATTAGGTTAAGATAGCTATTTAGAGAGTGATGGTGAAAGCGCAAGACAGCCGATATGGTAAGACAAAATTTGGAGGAATCTGTATAAATCCGTCCCCAGGAAGGCAAAAGGCTCAGCAGATGGTGAAAAGTACCTCCAATAAAAATCAGGAATATAGTGAGGATACTAAAGGATAACCCAATAAGTGTAAATGGACCAAGACTATTTAACACTCTCCCTTCATACGTAAAAGAATTACCAACAGGCCCCCTCTTAGTTATCTTAAAGAAAGCTTGATAAGTTTCTCATCAACAGGACTGTGATGCCCAAGTTTTACTGCGTGCGGCCTAGCACTAACAACCTGATTGATCAGGCTATCAGCCAGGAAGCTTGGTCTGGGACCCTGACCCCCGACAAGTCTTCGTTGAAACTACAAGGAACCCACACCAATCCACGCCCACACCAGTTCCCACTACTTACACCAGTCCCCAGTACCCACACCAGTCTCCAGCACCCATATTAACCCCCAACACCCACACTAGTCCCCAACACCCACACCAGTCCCCAACACCCACACCAGTCCCCAACACCCACACCAGTCCTCAACACCCACACCAGTCCCCAACACCCACACCAGTCTCCAACACCCACACTAGTCCTCAACACCCACACCAGTCCCCAACACCCACACCAGTCCCCAGCAGCTCCTAGCAACAATGAGGCGTGCATCGCTGTAACTACCTGAGATCACTGTGGCTGATGCTGTGGGGGAGGCGGAGAGGCAGCCTTCGTAACATTACTCCACATACCTCCACCTACCATGACATCTCGTCCCTCCATCATCAATACCTCCATCACCATCATCTCTCTCCATCACCAACTTCTCTATCCATCACCATCACCAACATCTCTCGCCACCACCAACATCTCTCTACATCACTATCTCTCTCCATCATCAACATCTCCTTCATTATCACTCTTAATTAATCATGTATTTCCTCATTTTATCTATTTCATATCTCTTCCCTCCTCCCTCTCTTCCCTCCCCTCTTTCTCTCCCCTCCCCTACTTCTCGCCCATGCCCCTCCTTCTCTCCCCTCCCCTACTCCTCTCCCATGCCCCTCCTTCTCTCCCCTCCCCTACTCCTCTCCCATGCTCATCCTTCTCTCCCCTCCCATACTTCTCTCCCTCTCCCAGTAGTTAGTCATCATTAACTGCTACACTAAAATCATTTCTTACCTCAATTTTCACACAATTCCCATCACTATCACCACCATAACCAACACCATCATCTGTGACTCACGAAATCGTAATAACAATATTGCAAACATACCAGGGAACGGGTGGGGATTGAACCCATGGCGAGTGAGTCGAGTGGCTTACGCAATGGCTTACGCAATTCGCCATGGCTTCTATCATCCATCACTACCACAATCAACACTATCATCTACCACCACCACAACCAACATTATCATCTACCACCACCACAACCAACATTACCATCTACCACCACCACAATCAACATTATCATCTACCACCACCACCATCATTATCATCTACCACCACTACAACATTATCATCTACCACCACCACCAACATTATCATCTACCACCACCACAACCAACATTACCATCTACCACCGCCACAACCAACATTATCATCTACCACCACAACATTATCATCTACCACCACCACAACCAACATTATCATCTACCACCACCACCATCAACATTATCATCTACCACCACTACAACCAGCACTATCATCTACCACCACCACAACCAACATTATCATCTACTACCATCACAACCAACATTATCATCTACCACCACCACAACCAACATTATCATCTACCACCACCACAACCAACATTATCATCTGCCACCACCACAGTCAACACTATCCTCCACCACTACCACAACCAACACTATCAATCACCACCACCACAACTACCACTATCATCCCCACCACGACCACTACTAGCATCCACCATCACAATGATTTACTAGTACCTCCCTCACCACCACCACAACTACTACCTCCCTCATCACCACCACCACAACTACCACCTCCCTTACCTCCACCACCACAACTACTACCTCCCTCACCACCCACCACCACCACAACTACTACCTCCCTCACCTCCACCACAACTATTACCTCCCTCACCACCACAACTATTACCTCCCTCATTACCACAACTACTACCTCCCTCACCATTACCTCCATCACCACCACCAATACAATCCACCCCCACCAACACCCTGGCCACAACCACAAGAGATACAATAATGAGCCACTCTCACCCCCCTGCCTCCACCTTCTTCCCCACCACCAATACAACCATGGCCATCAACCACTATCACCCCATCAAGTCAATTCCTTGCTATTACCAGAAATAGATCTCCTTCAATTTCTTTGTTCTCCTATCATAGGTATCCAGGGATAGCGCAGGATATTCCCTGATCCTTCACACACGTAGCTAGGATACACTTACCCTTCCCATACCACCGGTCACCCCCTTACCCCTTCCTCTCTATCTTATGTTACCTTGTGTTCTCACTATGTGACTGTTATATACAACATAGCAGCAACACACCGCTGATGTATCAAATTATGTTAACCTATAAATAATATTATACACTTTTCCCCGAGAGAGAGAGAGAGAGAGAGAGAGAGAGAGAGAGAGAGAGAGAGAGAGAGAGAGAGAGAGAGAATAAAGAGCACAAACTCCAGCTGTATACGGGTACATTCACACGCACGTAGGCAAGCACTAAGAGCAATTAATAAAGGTAATCGATGGAGCTGTGAAATGGGGCCAGGAGCTATCAGTCGACCCCTGCAAACACCACTAAGGAAGTACGTAATTTACGCAGCCTATGCTCGACCAATCCTAGGGTACACATCACCGGTGTGGAGCCCACAACTAATAATAAAAAAAATCATCACAAAAAGTTTAAAAATGTGCATGATTGTTGGTATTGGAGATAAGAAACAGAACCCAGAATATATATTACGATAGCAGGAACTGACGACAACACAAGAATGGCGAGAGGAAATACGATCATATACACAAAATACTTAGAAGTGGTAAAGAAAAACTTAACTCTGCCTATACTTCACATTCATCAAGACTAAGGTACTGAATACGGGCTTCTAGGTTGTGGGACTGATTACCTCATCTACCGTCTTCACTGCATAGTTCTGCAAAGCTGACGGGACTGCTTATTTAGTGTCTGTTTTCAATTGAAAAAGCCGCTGGTTGGTGAAACGTCTTCAAACCAAGAGACCTAGGTGCTGCGCGTGTATCTAATTCCTCAAAGAAAAAGTGTATCAAGTCACACAAAAGATACCAAGCGTCTACTAGTATCTTCTGCATGACTAGATACTCATGTTAACAGAGAGGAACGTTCTCTTACTAACAGTTTTTGCTGTATAGTGTGTCTTACCTTCACTGTTGTAAGCAGCACGTCATTAAGATCCTACGCACTCTGATTAACATTAGAGGAAACACCGAAGGATCACAGCTACACACTAAATTTCTAAACGGCTTTGAGTGACATGAAAAACACTTCGACAAAGTGAGATCAGTAGAAAGACAATGGACTACACACTGCAGAGTGAAACACTAAGCACTGTAGAGAGAAATACAGTGGAAACTGAAACAATTCGTGTATTAAGAGAGAGATGATAACAGACCGAACATTTAACACATCTATCGAAACAGGGCGACTACCTGAGGTATGAAAGACAGCAGACGTAGTCCCAATTTTTAAAAAAGGAGACAGAAACGAAGCATTAAACTATAGACCAGTGTCGCTGGCATGTATAGTATGCAAAGTCATGGAGAAGTTGATCAGGAGAAGCGTGGTGGAGCAACTAGAAAGGAATGAACTTATCAACGACAACCAGCACTTTTTCAGGGACGGAAAATCGTGTGTCACAAACCTTCTGGAGTTTTATGATAGGGTGACAGCAGTAAGACAAGAAAGAGAGAGAGGTGGGTAGACTGCGTTTTCTTGAACTGTAAGAAGGCGTCTGACACAGTTCCACACAAGAGATTTGTGGAACAGCTAGAGGCCCAGGCAGGGATAACAGGGAAAGCACTGCAATGGATTAGGGAATACCTGTCAGGAAGACAACAGCGAGTCATGGTACATAGTAAGGTGTCAGAGTGGGCGCCTGTGACGAGTGGAGTTTCACAAGGGGTCAATCCTAGGACCGGTGCTGTTTCTGGTATTTGTTAACGACATGACAGAAGGAATAGACTCAGAAGTGTCCCTGTTTGCAGATGATGTGAAGTTAATGAGAAGAATTCAATCGGACGAGGACCATGCAGAAGTACAAAGGGGTCTGGACAGGCTGCAGGCCTGGTCCAGCAGCTGGCTCCTGCAGTTCAACCCCACCAAATGCAAAGTTAAGAAGATTGGGAAGGGCAAAGAAGACCACACACGAAGTGCAATCTAGGGGGCCAGAGACTACAAACCTCACTCAAGGAAAAGGATCTTCAGGCGCACATCAACCAATTAACTGCTGCAGCATACGGGCGCCTAGCAAACCTAATAAGAGCATTCCTAATCTCAATAAGGAATCGTTCAAGACCCTGTACGCCGTGGACGCTAGGACTATATTGGAGTATGCATCACCAGTTTGGAACCCACACCTAACCAAGACTACGAGGAGAGGATAAGGGAAATCGACTTGACGACACTGGAGGACAGGAGAGAGAGGGATGCTATGATAACGACATATAAAATACTGAGAGGAATCGACAAGGTGGACAGAGACAGGATGTTCCAGAGATGGGACACAGCAACAAGGGGTCACAGTTGGAAGTTGAAGACTCAGATGAATTACAGGGATGTTAGGAAGTATTTCTTCAGTTACAGAGTTATCAGGAAGTGGAATAGTTAAGGAGGTGATGTAGTGAAGGCAGGATCCATACATAGCTTCAAGAAGAGGTATTATAAAGCTCATGGGCAGGAAGAATGACCTAATACGACCAGTGAAGAGGCTCCTTTCTAAAATTTTCTCTTACACTTTTAAAGATATATTTTTTTCATTTACGTTAGTGTCAAAATTAGTAATTTTGTACCAAAAAACTTAGAAAACTTACCTAACCTTATTATAACAAGCGCAATTTAATTTAGTCTAATTCAACTAAATATATTTTTGATAAGTTTACAATAATTTAATAATAAACAAACACAATTAAATATATTCTTTCCGTTAGGTTCTGAATGATTTTCGCTAAATTATTGCATACACAAATTTTCGCTTGTCTTATTCGGCAAAAATGGCGTTCCTGTTTAAGCTCAAATCGCAAGTTTTACCCATTCGGCACGACACAGTATATATACGTATATATATATATATATATATATATATATATATATATATATATATATATATATATATATATATATATATATATATATATATATATATATATATATATTATTGGTTTATAAAGATTATTTTACCAAAATGTAAACTTTGTTACATTAAACCTACAAAGAGCTGTTTAAATAAACATCCTAAAATTAAAATGTTTAATTGAAAGTTATTTTAGCAAACTGAACAATGTTATTTGAGGAAAAGTTTAGGTATCAAGAGTCTTTTTTAAATGAATATTATTTACAGGGCAGCTGAGGTGATGGGGCACACTGTACACAGTCTGGCACGGAGATACAAGGCTCCGCGAGCTGCAACACATCACAACACACGATGTTAGCACTCTGGCCTCCAATACTGGTACAATATATGTCTGTAAAATATATATACATATATATATATATATATATATATATATATATATATATATATATATATATATATATATATATATATATCTCACATATGGATCACTATGACATGGCCTTGGATGCACTGGAAGAAAATCAGAAAATCAGAATGCAGATGTAATATACGCAGACTTTGCAAAAGCATTTGACCAATGCGATCATGGCGTAATAGCCCATAAAATACGTGCTAAAGGAATAACTGGGAAAGTGGGGAGATGGATCTTCAACTTCCTAACAAATCGAACACAAAGAGTAGTGGTCAACAGAGTTAAATCGGAGGCTGCCATAGTGAAGAGCTCTGTTCCACAAGGCACAGTACTCGCCCCCATCTTATTCCTTATCCTCATGTCAGACATAGACAGAGATATACACCACAGCACCGTATCATCCTTTGCAGATGATACTAGGATCTGCATGAGGCTGTCATCTGCTGAGGACGCGGTTAACCTCCAAGAAGATATAAACAAAGTTTTCCAGTGGGCAACGGTAAACAATATGATGTTCAATGAGGACAAATTCCAACTACTCCGTTATGAAAAACTGGAGGAGATAATAACTAGAACAGAGTATACTACTGACTCCGGCCATACAATAGAGCGGAAAAATAATGTAAGGGACCTGGGAGTAGTAATGTCTGAGGATCTCACTTTCAAGGATCACAACAGTGCCACGATCGCACGTGCAAAGAAAATGATAGGATGGATAATGAGAACTTTAAAACGAGAGATGCCAAGCCAATGATGATCCTTTTCAAATCACTTGTTCTCTCTAGGCTGGAATACTGCTGTACATGAACATCTCCATTCAAAGCAGGTGAAATCGCATATCTAGAGAGTGTACAGAGATCCTTTACTGCACGTATAAGTTCTGTCAAGCACCTTAACTACTGGGAACGCTTGGAAGCACTTGACTTGTACTCGTTGGAACGCAGGAGGGAGAGATATATATCATAATCTACACTTGGAAAATCTTGGAAGGAATGGTCCCAAATCTGCACACAGAAATCACTCCCTACGAAAGTAAAAGACTGGGCATGCGATGCAAAATGCCCCCAATAAAAAGTAGAGGCGCCATTGGTACACTAAGGGAGAACACCATAGGTGTCCGGGGCACAAAACTGTTCAACAGCCTCCCATCAAGCATTAGGGGAATTGCCAATAAGCCCCTGGCTGCCTTCAAAAGAGAGCTGGACAGATACCTAAAGTCACTGCCGGATCAGCCGGGCTGTGGCTCGTACGTTGGACTGCGTGCGGCCGGCAGTAACAGCCTAGTTGATCAGGCCCTGATCCATCGGGAGGCCTGGTCATGAACCGGGCCGCGGGAGCGTTGATCCCCGGAATAACCTCCAGGTAACCTCCAGGTATACACATATATATATATACTGATCTCTGGCTGAAGGAGACTCGAACCTACGAACCTTGGAACAAGGTACGCAGTGCTATACCAATCTACCCACACTGGACAATACCTTAGCGTGCAGCTTGCGCTACATGTTGATCCAAGGCAGCCAGCTTTCAGGGAGAAGGCTTACAGCTTTTCATCTCATCCCCTGCATGCATCAGCCTTACTAGAGATTTTTAACAATGCAA
>NC_091312.1:3097756-3247756 GCF_038502225.1 Cherax quadricarinatus | reverse complement strand
TGGTGAGGAGGAAGATGCAGCATCCTGAGTTGGATCACTAATATTATTAACATTTTTATTATTTTATCAGTCTACATTGCAAATCTTGCCAATTATCAGATATGTATTGGTGTCAGTTTCCCTGGGGCGGTGACACTCCCCTCATTCACTGCTCTATCTCCTTCCCCACACCTGCCGCCCTCTTTCCTTTCATCCCCTTCCCTCTCTCCTTTCCCCCTCACCCTCTTCCCTCTCACCCCCTTCCCCCTCTCTCCTTCCCAACTCTTGCCTCACCTCGTTCCTCCTCAGCCTCTTTCCTACTACTCTCACGTTCCCTGGCTCTCCTACCCTTTGATCTTTTCCATGGGCATCAATACACTGGACATAAGTGTATTGATGCCCAGGGGACTGGGCATCAATACACTGATGCCTATTGCACTGATACACTGGGTATCAGTGCATGAGACAAACTACACACGAGGGTAAAATAAAAAAAAAAATAATACGTACACCATGAAGAGTGTGTGGGGAGTGTGTTGCCATAAGTCACATGGCAGGATATGAGACCACCAGTATGAGCAGGACATTCATTTCCTCCTGCCTTGATTCTCGTGTTGCCTCTTCTGTCACACCAGGAAGCTGGGAACGACAGCAGCAGCGGTGGTGGCTGCGGCAGAAGCAGTAGTGGCAGTAGCAGCGGTGGAAGCAGCAGCATCACCAGCGGTAGCAGCAGCAGCAATGGTGATGGTCATAACAGCAACCCTAGCAACAGCAGAAGCGATGGCTCTAGTCAGTCTGGAACTGAGATCCAACTACGAACCTTTTAACCGCAACAACCATAATACTTGTATACACTACTGGTGCTGGCATTACCGCGGCTGCTGGCACTAGACATGCCCTACAATTGATCCTCGTTCAAGGTTTTTAAGTATACTTGTTCCAGTTGCGAAGCCTCGGATGAGTCTTGCATCGTTGTTGCTCGTTACTACCTCCCCGTGCCGGAAGAGGGCGACGTGCGTGCCTGCTGCCTTAGATGTGGTAACTATTTCTCTGGCTCCCTCCTCCCATGACTCCACCGTTACCCGTTATACCAATGAACGCATAACCTACACTCGAGAGCTGATAAGGCAGACAGTAGCAGTGATGGCAGCAGTAGCAGTGATGGCAGCAGTAGCAGTGGTGGCAGTAACTATTGTAATAGCGGTAGCAGTAATAGCAGCGGTTGCACCAGTAGTGGCAGCAACAACAGTATCAGCAGAAGAATCGCATTCAGGTAACCTTCAGGTATTAGGAATATCACCTTATAAGGGTTGTCACTGTTCTAGTGCTTTTTTCCAGAAGTCATGACACTATTTAAATGTAGACTCAAACTGATCGTTAAAATATATTACAGCTGCATAAATGATACAACAGCTGATACAGCTGTGCTGCATGCCGTTATGCTGGTAACTGTAGCATGCATGTGTTACTGTGCCATTGCAGCTGACATTACAACGCGGTAATTAACATGTGTGTTGGGCAACAGTTCACGAGGGCGGCTGTTGTATAAGCGGGCACCACAAAAAACTTGTCTTCACTTGCTCCTCAACGAAACAATAAAAAAATCACTACTTTTATTTGTTTGTTATTTTATGTCAAGCGTAAACCCGTGTGGGCCATTCGATGCTAAGAAGTATGGAGGCTCGATCCTCCGTCAAGTTATCGTGAGGAAGTGAGCGGTTATTCACTCACCATCGAAATAAGAACTGCCCTTTTGACTGATTTATAATGTACAACCAGTGCATGTTTAAAGTGAAGCAGCTAAACTCACCAAGACAAACAATCTTAGTAATCTTAATTAAATATATAAACACATAATTAATGGTAGAGGAACCCTGACTTACCCCACCTACAGATCCCTGCTTGTTCTCAAGAGGCAACTTGGTATATTCCTGAAGTCAGTTCCTGATCTGCTGTGTTGTGGTGCATACGCTGGACTCCTTGCAGCTAACAGCTGGCTGATCAGGCCATAAACTACAGTACTGGTGGAGTTCGAACTTACGGCAAGTATTATTACGATTACGTGAGTCATGATCAGGCCATCCACCGAGAGGCCTGGTTTGGAACCGGGCCGCGGGAGCGCTGACCCCCCCCCCCCCCGGTAGTTAGACCCACGTTTTCACATACCCTGCCTTACTTTACGCTACGCTGCCCACTTCTTACTTTATGCCGCCAAAGCGGCTAGCTTATTGTACACCCGCAGCTCATCCTATGAGCGTCACAGGAACCCGGCTGTTATAACATGTCTTTGTGAGATCACAAAAATACTGAAGATATTAAAGTCATTTCACATATTACAATTTACTCATGTAATCTACACAATACGATAGTTAGATACAATCTCACGGAAATTCAATTATCTTATTATTTCCACCTCAAACACTGGCCATTACGGATCACAATCTCTTCAAATAAGAGCTGACGCATCTAGCCGCTGCTAAAGGTAGATACAATCTCAAGATTTCGGATATCTTATTAACAATGAAGTGATTCATTTCCTGTAGGGTAGCAGAGTGAAGATTTTGGACCAGGGATACTGACGCAGTATTCTCTTGAACAAAAAGACACAATACCGTGACTGGTACAATACCGTGACTGGTACAATACCGTGACTGGAAAAATGTACAAATAACCTTCACATAGGAGTAAGAAGCTTATGACGACGTTTCGGTTGACTTGGACCATTGACAAGTTGCACTGACTTGGAAATGGTCCAAGTCTAACCGAAACGTCGTCATAAGCTTCTTTCTCCTAATTGCGGGCTGTATACAGTGCTCTCTTATTGTGCCCACGGCTCCCCTATTTTCACTAGATTTTATTTTACACTTCCTTCCATATCTCTCCAGTTCGTTTTCATGGTAGTGTGTAAATTTGGGATTAGGCCCTTATGTATAAGTATTTTTCATGTATATATCAAATATTTCTCTTCTTCACTGTAGAGACAACATTCCAAGTACTTTAATGCATTACCAGTAGTTTAAAGGTGCACTGGATCCATGACGGCAACAAATAAATTGAACCTTTCCCAGTTCTGATATCTTGCCTGCCTTGAACGGAGCTATCAACAATATTTAAAACAAGAAAGCATAATTGATTTGAGTAGCGTCACCACTGGCATCGGTTTTGTTGTGAAGGAAACACTATCTACTCTGTCACTTTTCTGACCTTCGTGTCATTTGCCATACTGTGCTCTCTAAATAACAGGTCGACTGACATTATTATATTCAGATCATTTCCATATTCCTTTTGTTCTATGAAATGGTCCTCCTGTATGTTGTATCCAGTGCTGCTGTTGAAGTCTTCGTTCTTCCCACACCTGAGAATTTGTAATGTCACCAGACTGATTACCAACAAAGGATAGGTAATAATGGTAGATACCAACACGATGGGAGACACAGACTCAGTTATACGTAATCCTCTATTGGCGACATTTCGGCTTTAGTAAGGCGAAATGTGGATAATAAAGATTTGCTTATATATGTATTTGTGTGTGTTTACCAAAGTGAGGCTTCACCAGCAAGGTCTAGCCCGTAATTCTAACACCTTCCTGGGGGATGGACAGCCCACTACGATATTAAGGAATATTAAAGCAGTAGGAGTGTGATCCATCACGCGGCCAGGCAACTACTCCCCCTCCGAACCCTTCAACCTTGAGTCTAATTGATGGTGCAATGTCGGGCCCTCACCTCAACCCACGCCCACACTACCTCCACCACCCACGCCAACACTACTTCCTCAACCCACGCCCACATTACCTCCACCACCCACGCCAACACTACTTCCTCCACCCACGCCCACACTACCTCCACCACCCACGCCAACACTACTTCCTCCACCCACGCCCACACTACCTCCACCACCCACGCCAACACTACTTCTTCTACCCACGCCAACACTACCTCCACCACCCACGCCAACACTACTTCCTCCACCCACGCCCACACTACCTCCACCACCCACGCCAACACTACTTCCTCCACCCACGCCCACACTACCTCCACCACCCACGCCAACACTACCTCCACCACCCACGCCAACACTACTTCCTCCACTCACGCCCACACTACCTCCACCACCCACGCCAACACTACTTCCTCCACCCACGCCCACACTACCTCCACCACCCACGCCAACGCTACTTCCTCCACCCACGCCCACACTATCTCCACCACCCACGCCAACACTACTTCATCCACCCACGCCAACACTACCTCCACCACCCACGCCAACACTACTTCCTCCACCCACGCCCACACTACCTCCACCACCCACGCCAACACCATTTCCTCAACCCACGCCCACATTACCTCCACCACCCACGCCAACACTACCTCCACCACCCATGCCAACACTACCTCCACCACCCACGCCAACACTACCTCCACCACCCATACCAACACTACCTCCACCACCCACGCCAACACTACCTCCACCACCCATGCCAACACTACCTCCACCACCCACGCCAACACTACCTCCACCACCCACGCCCACACTACCTCCACCACCCATACCAACACTACCTCCACCACCCACGCCAACACTACCTCCACCACCCATGCCAACACTACCTCCACCACCCACGCCCACACTACCTCCACCACCCACGCCAACACTACCTCCACCACCCACGCCAACACTACCTCCTCCACCCACGCCCACACTACCTCCACCACCCACGCCAACACTACCTCTACCACCCACGCCCACACTACCTCCACCACCCATGCCAACACTACCTCCACCACCCACGCCCACACTACCTCCACCACCCACGCCCACATTACCTCCACCACCCACGCCCACATTACCTCCACCACCCACGCCCACATTACCTCCACCACCCACGCCAACACTACCTCCACCACCCACGCCAACACTACCTCCACCACCCACGCCAACACTACTTCCACCACCCATGCCAACACTACCTCCACCACCCACGCCCACACTACCTCCACCACCCATGCCAACACTACCTCCACCACCCACGCCCACACTACCTCCACCACCCACGCCCACACTACCTCCACCACCCACGCCAACACTACCTCCACCACCCATGCCAACACTACCTCCACCACCCACGCCAACACTACCTCCACCACCCATGCCAACACTACCTCCACCACCCACGCCCACACTACCTCCACCACCCACGCCAACACTACCTCCACCACCCACGCCCACACTACCTCCACCACCCACGCCCACACTACCTCCTCCACACACGCCCACACTACCTCCACCACCCACGCCCACACTACCTCCACCACCCACGCCCACACTACCTCCACCACCCACGCCCACACTACCTCCACCACCCACGCCCACACTACCTCCACCACCCACGCCCACACTACCTCCACCACCCACGCCCACACTACCTCCACCACCCACGCCCACACTACCTCCACCACCCACGCCCACACTACCTCCACCACACACGCCCACACTACCTCCTCCACCACGCCAACACTACCTCCACCACCCACGCCCACACTACCTCCACCACCCACGCCCACACTACCTCCACCACCCACGCCCACACTACCTCCACCACCCACGCCCACACTACCTCCACCACCCACGCCCACACTACCTCCACCACCCACGCCCACACTACCTCCACCACCCACGCCCACACTACCTCCACCACCCACGCCCACACTACCTCCACCACCCACGCCCACACTAGTTCCTTGTTACGATGTATCGTAATTTTTCTTTTCTTTTTCATCTATATAATAACTACCTCGCTAGCTGCTTCGGTAATAGCTAAATCGAAGCCTCTGGATCGTCGTAATATTAACGTATTCATCCTTCATCATTTTGATACAGTTAATTACGTAAGCTCAACCTAGTCAGAGTTGGATTGTTAAGTGACGTCATAATTTGGCGGCTTCTGGTCTCCCGAGGTTACTTACCATTCACGAGCATCGACACCATGCCTAACCCTTCTAGCGTAGGGTAGGTGCCTGAGCCCGAGCCTTTAGCTCATAAGACTGTCATTCCCATTTGCCCCCTTGGGGTGGGGATGGCAGACCAGAGAGGCCTAGCTTGTGGCTAGGCCTGGGGACAGTTGGTCCCAAAGATGAGGAGGTACTTGTGCCTCCTCCCATGGGAGACTTAGGTCTCAGACACTCCCTAAAGAGGGAGCCAAGGCCGGGCCACCACTTGGAAAAGGCGCGGGCCGGGAGAATACCGGCGAATCTTTAATAATAATAACCATTCACGAGGCTTGTTCCCAGCAGTCACTCACCGGCAAGCTCTGAGGACGGCTCTACTCTACATAGACTCTGCCTCGCCTACCCTGTGTTTGGAGAGGCCGGTCCAACTCATCGTTTCAAAGACTGGGTTACTGTGTTTGCATATACATATTTCCTAGGCAAAGACTTGCCGGGAATTGGAGTCTTCTCAGATATTGAGAAAGTGGTACCCCACCTGAGTTGTATATAGTGATTTCTATTGTATAGACAAAGATTATAAATTTCATATATTTAAGCATTAGAAATGCTTATGATTTAACGGGCCCAAAATATTTAAAAGTGAATGTATATTCTAGATAAAGTTAAATATGTTTATTAAAACTAACATAATAGTGATAATCTTGTCATATCAAGGAAATTGGTTTATTAATAGTATTACAAAAAAAAGGACTCCTTTCCTTGTTGAGGAGAAAACAATGTAACCCGGGATAAACAATAGCTTTTTTAAAAACGAGCTCCTATTCGTAATATTCCTCCACCCACGCCAACACTACCTCCTCTGGATAGATAAATGGTATAAAATACCGACACGATGTAAAAATACACAAATTCAGTATAAAGGATGTAATCCTTTATACCGTTTTTCGCCCACACGGTGAGCTTTATGAAGTCAAACAGATCTGTTCGTGATCTGATTACTCACTGTGTAGGCGAAACGTAGCCAATAAAGGATCACATTATACTGCCTTTGTCTTTTCTCACTACCTTCCCTCTTATAGGAATGTTGATACAACTGAAGAAATAAAATCTTAAAAATACTCGAGAAGAATCCACCAATCATCACTCATAACTTAATAGATTCGGCTGCCCTCGCTGCTAGTACAACTCCAAAAACAATTGAATGAAAAATACATGCCCATAAATCACAGCCAACGGGAAACCGAAATGCGAAAATTCTATGCCTGGGGTGTTTGCAACTATGGACTGTCTGGAAAAACGAATGGAACGGCAGATTTGACCAACTCGAACAAAAAAAAAAAGTCCCGTGATCTTTTAAGTAAAGGCTTGTCTTTTTCCTGCAAACATTGCCAACCTAAAATGCTTTATACATCCATAAAGTAACAATACTATAATGCAGATTGCCTCGCATACCATTTGAAAGAAACCAGAAAGTAGCAACCACTTGAGCAAACTGACCGTAGTGTCCTCAACCATTCAGAACCCAGAGATGCTTAATACAAGGAAACTTAAAATAAACAAATGGCAAAAAATATCAAGAATATTTATCCACCTCGGAGCCATGTTGGACGGGAAAAAGAAACGGAGGTCACCTCATCAGAGCCACAAACAATACCGTCAATAAGAACATCCCTCATTAATCCAATATGTCATTTATTTATGGAGACATAAAAGATTTTAGAGCAAGAAAGAATACAATAACTTTTATAAATCGACTTTTCACCGAGTCAAATATGTTTATTTCTTTCGCGCAGAGAACGTCGTAGAAAGCTACTGTGACTAAAATATAGATTCTTGGGTCCAATCTTAGATGTGACTGGGGGAAAAAAAGGCAACAAAGTGGGCTGGGGACTGGTCTGTATGTTAAGAGTAGCTAGTATGCACTGAGCTACTTAACAACAAAAATTTGGGCAGTAACACTGATAAGAATCAAGTAACTGTACTTGTATATAATCCACGACGGCTGAAAATCGGATGTCTTGGAAAAACTTCAAACTAAGACCGAAACATCCTGTTGCTTTGGGGGACTTCAAGGATGCCTAAAGTGAAAGAAAGTGAAGCAAATGCTGTACAAGCCGAGGAAAAACCCAGGAGGCAGTTAAGATGAACATTCTCACACAAATTATTGCTCATCGATATACACCAACACTCCACCACCCAAACCAACACTGAGCAGTGCCACTCACTGCAAGTCAACCTGCCATAAAGACAGAACATCCATCCTAAGTCATTCCTCAATGACTCGCTTATCCTTCTCCTTCTCCAACAGCTGAATAAATACTGATACAAATTGTAGTATTCTGAATGAAAAAAATCTCAAAAGGGTACAAGATACTAGAAGAAAAAGACGTAACATTAACATTCATGTAAAAGAGAACAGGTAAAAGATCCTGGAACACTAGTGGTAGACAATCCATAGTCTGCACAGAATAACAAAGCAAGCATAGTCAAGGGACTTGAACGCCCCCTCTCTCTCTTTCTCTGGTAGGGGAGAGAGGAGAAATATCCAAGCTTAAAAATAGAAATGTTATTGCTTGTGGAGAATCTGTAAATAATATAAGCTACTGGGACCGCCTCAAACAATTTGGAATATACTCACAGGTACGAGAATGAGAGATATCTCATACACTGTACGAGGGCAGCACTCAGTCAAGTCCTTCACCTGCTCAGAATGTTGGTGTCAAGTCCCTGGATAAATTGTACGACTATAAAGTATAATAAAATGAATACCGTCCATAGGACAGATACGGAGCTGATAAACTATAAAATAAGTTAATTGGCATATTAAATTAACTTATTGAAGAGCAAGAGTGCCATAACTATAGTTAGTGAAATGTCACCATCACATTCTATTTGTTTACCACCAAAGGAAAGAAATACTGCCTAACAAACACACAAGTTTTCGCCTTCACTATTCACCAAGACTTACTCATACGTCATGAAAAACTCACAAAAAATTGATAAATTACAAATACTTTTGTTCACAGGACATTTGTAAGACATGACAAGACAACAACTGGAGGTTGTTCCGGGAATCAACGCCCCCGCGGCCCGGTCCATGACCAGGCCTTCCGGTGGATCAGGGCCTGATCAACCAAGCTGTTACTGCTGGCCGCACGCAGTCCAACGTACGAGCCACAGCCCGGCTGATCCGGCACTGACTTTAGGTACCTGTCCAGCTCTCTCTTGAAGGCAGCCAGGGGTTTATTGGCAATTCCCCTAATGCTTGATGGGAGGCTGTTGAACAGTCTTGGGGCCCGGACACTTATGGTGTTTTCCTTAAGTGTACCAATAGCGCCCCTACTTTTAATTGGGGGCATTTTGCATCGCCTGCCCAGTCTTTTACTTTCGTAGGGAGTGATTTCTGTGTGCAGATTTGAGACCATTCCTTCCAGGATTTTCCAAGTGTAGATTATGATGTATCTCTCTCGCCTGCGTTCCAACGAGTACAAGTTAAGTGCTTCCAAGCGTTCCCAGTAGTTAAGGTGCTTGACAGAACTTATACGTGCAGTAAAGGATCTCTGTACACTCTAGATCTGCAATTTCACCTGCTTTGAATGGAGATGTTAATGTACAGCAGTATTCCAGCCTAGAGAGAACAAGTGATTTGAAAAGGATCATTGGCTTTTCATAAATAACATAAATAACAACAAAAAAAGGCACAATACCGGACTGGAACGATACACAAATAACCCGCACATAGAAGAGAGGAGCTTACGACGACGTTTCGGACCGACTTGGACCATTTAGTCACACAGTGTGACTTTGTAAATGGTCCAAGTCGGACCGAAACGTCGTCGTAAGTTCCTCTCTTCTATGTGCGGGTTATTTGTGTATTTGTAGCACGTTTGTTCACCAAGACTCTCATATTCGTGAAAAACTTACAAAAAAATTATATAATATATAAACATTTCTGTTCATATGACATTTGTAAGATCTTGATAACTAGGCCTAGCACCGCCCTAGAACACCCGAGCCCTAGACTATTACAGGAGTCAATACATCACGGTGCTCCTGGGTACAAACACACACGTCTGCTCTGTTTTCTTAGCCTTCGAAACAAAAAGAACTTTACTGTTTACTAGATAATTCAGATAACTTTTGCAGTCTTTGGAACATAAGCGAGGGAGACTCACGAAGTGTGGACTGAACAAACACATCTTCCCTATTTTTTTGCACCTGCACAGGTATTTCGCCCCAATGTTGTGTTTGCCACATGTTAAACTGTCCGTAACTTTCATAAGTTCGCTGGAACTCTGTTAAAGTGGGGGGGGTATGAAAACATATTTTGAATGATTTTTTAAACAAAGCGCGAGATAAATTTTAAACCAATACTGAGGGTAATGGTATGAGGATCAGCATGGCCGCCACACGGCATTATAAACCTTGGTAATTCATATCGACAAATTGGTTTAAAAAGACACGTAAGCAAACACTAGGACATATTAGAAAACGTTTCTGTCCTGGGACCTTGATTAAAGTCCCAGGACCGAAACGTTTTCTAATAAATATGTCCTAGTGCCTTCTCACGTGTCTTTAAAAAGCAGCGTCATACACACAGCTAGGTGCATGAAGATAACATGCACAACAACCTACGGATAAATATATATACTCCCATACCAGGTGCCTAAGCAAGTTCCTCAATCTTTTACAAAATGCTAACGCATTACTTGACTGCCTGTATGTCCAGAGACTGTAAGATACTCAGTATGTGTGTGTTAGTTATTAGTTACCATTTTGTCATAGGCACTTGTCGGTTAGATACCTGGCCTGTTTTTTCTTTTTTTTTTGTGTGTGTGTACTTAATTTTGGATGCAGGAGTCGAGTCGTAGCTCCTGGCCTCGCCTCTTCACTGGTCGCTACTGGGTCCACTCTTTCCCTGCTCCATGAACTGTGTGTCTGTCTGTGTCTCGCAGAGTAATACCAGTGTTCTCCCTTTGGTTCAATACCAGTTCTCTTCCTTACCACCCTCGCTCGCTCTCCCACTTGTGCTCCTGCCTCGACACTCCTTTGTTCACCCTCTCCTCGGCCTCCAGGGGCACCCCAGCACTAGTGAACTGGGACATTCCAGCACTAGTGACCTGGTGCTGTGTATTTCAACTCAAGTGTTCATTAACTAATACGATAATATACAATGTACTGCGAAGAGAATAAGGTAGACGTGTCTACAATCAGTTGGACGTTGTTTCTCATTATCAATACAGGTATGATACAAAGACATTTAAAGCAGGGGAAAACCTGTATTCTACGAGGTTTTACCCAGTATTGGATCAAATCGCCATTGTGGGTGATACAGGATATAAAGAATTTATTACGTCAAACGCTTATAAAATGCTGTATGTGGACAAGAGTCTATAAAACTATTATTATTATTATTATTATTATTAATATACCTGTAATTCAAATCTGCTTTTACGAAGACCAGCTGCTGGTTGCTTAAAATGGAAATGCTAGTTCCAACTCCTTGTTCCGTGAGAGGAAAACGTAGCTTCTCATTATTCATAGAAATATGAAAGTGCAGTTTATCTTGTCGCGGAGAAGTGTTCCGTCTTAAAGGGGACAGTGTCAGCGTAATGCTTCTCTGCTCCACCTTCTACCACCTTGCTGCTCTTCAACAACCACTAGGCTGTATGCTTTAATGGTGAATGCGGTCATTCGCGAAGTTTTACTCGAAGAATTATGCCTAGAGGGGTCAAGCTGCAGCTCCTGGACCCGCCTCTCAACTTACAATGGTCTGGGTTAATTCCATCTAGTCTGAAGAGTCAAAGTATTTATTCCCGTGATACTTCAGTCACTGTCGAGGTTTAACAAGTTATGATAACTTGATCAAGCTGAATACTGAGCGTGAGCGAAACGTTTTTTTATCATTCTTGTCGACACCATCTGAGACTAGAAACTTCTCCCCTGTTTCCCGAGAAATGAGTTTATTTACCCCGCTTTCACTCCCCTCCCCATCAAGCTCATTCCACTGAATCACTAAATTTACAGCGTAGTTTCTCTGGTGTATTCGACTTCACCTATGTACCTGGCTCTGGTCTTTCTCTTGCCAATCAATATCCTTTAGTATTCTGAACGTCATCACTTCTTCCTTGTATCTCAGCTCTTCCAGTGCCATGAGATATTGTCCCTTCAATCTTGTCTCGTAACCGACAGCCTTCACCCGAGTGGGTGTTCAGGAGATAAAGAATGACATGTTTGCATTAAAGAAAACACCATAATAATCTCACTATATCTGTCCCTTCATAATCTTGCTATATGTTTCCCTACACCAGAGTATACAAAAGGGCTCCATGTTTCCAGGACTGTAGGCTTCACATTTCAAATACGGGAACATTAGACTGGTACGCTCCACACATTTTTATTCACATAAGCATTGCATGAGGTCGAATGTTCAAAAAATTATGTTGTCTGAATCTTTTTTGAGGCTTGGTCTGGGGTTGGGCCGCGGGGGTCAGTGACCCCCGGAACTATTTAATGTTAAACTGTAGAAATAAATTATTTTCACTTCACTGATGTCACGGTGATGCTAATATTACAAAGTCTTTAACCACAACAAGCTGTGTTAGCGGCCAGCATAGCCATCACAGAACGACTCATCTGACACTTGTAGAAGGAAACTGTCCATTTTCTTGATAAACATTGTCTTCGTTCTAGCAAAATTTCTAATATCTGCTGGCAGTATGTTGAAGAGTCTTGGGTCACGCGTGTTGACACAGTGCTCTCTAACTATACCCATGGATCCCTTTCCCCTCCTGCTCTTCACTGGGTTTATTTCCCACTTTCTTCCATATCTTTCACTTTTGACACTTGGTACGTTAGAAGGACTTTAAATGGGAAAAAAATCTTCATTTTACAACGTTTCATTCAGAGTGTACCCTTATCATGAATACACTGGGCAAAACATCACTGTGGGTGAAAAATAAAGCTCTATCCGTAAGGTACTTCTGAATGACCACTTGTCAGATTACACCACTATCTACTTGCTGCTGACACTTCACGAGGTGTGTCAAGAATGGTGTTCTCACAGAACCTAGACTCAACTTTGCCACTAGCACAAGTTCTTTCAGAACAGCGCACGTTTAATACATCCGCCCCTTCGTGTTATTTATGTTTTCTATTTCGCTCCCGCTTTAACTTTGAATTACTTAACTTGAGCTGGCAAGATCGATGCCATGAGACAATTCTCTCTAAAAACTTTTCCGCAGTTTCTCTTGCGACAAAAGCCACATCCAGTGGCGACGCGTCCAGGGTTGAGAATTCTTCAGAATCCTTCATGAGTCCGTGTAGACTACGATAACATCATGACCTGGATGACAGTCCGTGTAGATTACGACAGCATCATGACCTGGATGACAGCCTTGAGTCCGTGTTGACTACGACAGCATCATGACCTGGATGACAACATCATGACCTGGAGAAACTCTGGTAATTAATACAGAATGTCAAGTTTGTATTGACTGTCTCATTCTTGGAAGCTACAAGCGCCTACTTTTTGATCTACAAAAATATGTAGAGGAAAACGAAAAGCAATCGTTGCTGCAAAAGTAGACTACAAAATAAGCTGGTGTTTGCCCTTCTTTACTTTAAGAAAACAAAACGTGTTATGAAGGTGCCAATGCTTTGTTTAAGAGGCAGCCATAAAATAAGAAAATATTTTTATTAAGTGTAATGAGATCCTTTACTGACGACGTTTCGCCCAAGCAATGAATCATTTCCAAGTCATTGAAAAAAGCCTAACGTATGAGCAGAAAGTTCCATCACACTGCATTTGTGTCCGTGTTTCCTTAGTGTCGGTATTTTATACGATTTTTCTCCATCAATAAAATTCTTTGTTGACTTAGCGAGCACCAGACAGAGCTTCCACTGTTAGTTTTATCCACTGGTGCTCGTTTAACTTAATTGTTAAAGAGGCAAACAAAAAGTGGATTCCAAACGCACATGAGTAAATTAAGATCCCACGTAAAAGTTCCACGACACTAGAAATAATTCTGACAAAGGATGTTAGTCTGGTTGCTCCAGCTAAGCAGTTTGGGCACAAAGGACTGATAAGCGAAATCTAACTGCACTTGCTACCAGAGTTCGAAGACTGGAAAAAAGAACTACACTCACTGAAGAAAGACTCTAGTGATTATTTATAAGATCTATTTTATTTTAGTTTTTGTTTGTGTGTGTACCGCAGTACAGAGAAAAATGCTAGCCTTGCACCAGTCCCCTACCTCCATAACAGTTCCCTTCCTCTGTATCAGTCTCCCTTCCCTGTAGGAGTTCCCTTCCTCTGCTCCAGTCCCCTTCCCTTGCACCAGTCCCCCACCCACTGCAACAGCCCCTCTTCCTTTTCACCTCTGTTCCCTGCAGCAGCCACGTGCCCTACACCAACCCCCTTTCCCTTCACCAGCCTCTGTCCCCAGTAGCAGCTACGTTCCCTATACCAACCCCATTTCCCTTCATCAGCCTCTGTCCCTTGCAGCAGCCACGTCCCCTACGCCAACCCTGGTCCCTTGCATCAGGGGACGGAGATGCTGGTGTAATCCAAGCTCTCACTATTCTCACAGAACACCCTGATAATCCCGCGACATTTTTCAGGGCGGTGTAATCGGCTCTCAGATGAGCGGATTTATTTAGTCTCGTTAAAATAAGAGCATGCATTTGTTGCCTTGATCCGTCGACTGGCCAAGCTGTACTCCTTAATACCAGCATCGTTTATCTGCAGGGCCAGTTTCTTCCAAAACGGCCGGATTACACGGAGAGATACCGAGCGCCGGGAGGAAGATGGATCTTCCTCACGGAATATATCAGCCATGATATAATCTTATTCTGACAGTTTCATAAAACACTATCCCCCCCCCCCTGCTCTTTCCCCTAATATATAACTGACGCCATCACCACAGCTGTGACACCAGTAATTTTGACGGTTTATCGTTATCAAGTAGAGATAAATTCTCAGAAAATGTACACAATACTAACAGCGGCGTCAGCGTCGTTATCAGAGGAAAAGGTGGAGGTGTAAGTGATACGATGGAGGGTGGTGGATGGGCGGGTCCACAGCATGGCGGAGTATGGCTTCCTGTGTCCAGCTCCTCAGCCAGCCAGGTAGATACGCGTAGGTAGACAGACAATAAGACTGCCATCCCCACGAGCCCCTTTGAGGCGGGGCAGATGGCAGACCAGAGGCCTAGCTTCTCCCTACGAGCCCCGTGAGGGCGGGGAATGTGGCTAGGCCTGGGGACACTTGGTCCCAAAGATGAGGAGGTACTTGTACCTCCTCCCATGGGAGACTTAAGTCTCGAGACACTCCCCAGATAGGGAGTCAAGGCCGGGTCACCACTACTTGGAAAAGACCCGGGCCGGGAGAATACTGGCGAAAAAAAAAAAAAAAAAAGAGGCAGGCCCCGGACACCGGACACCTGACACAGCCTGAGGCACCACTCACAGGTACGCCCACAGGATATACTCTCTCTCGTTAAGTTCACTTATTTTCCTCGTAATTACAAACTGTGAGTGACTTACTGACCTTAAGGGATACGTAAAATTCAAACTACTAGATCTAATAAACCAAAGGTTTAATAAATATCTGGTTTATCAGAGATGAACTGTATAGCGGTAACTTTAGTGACATAATTAAAGAAATCACATCACGTCAATTTCCACTTTCAATACTGCTCGTCCGCATTCCTTCCCTGGACCTGCCTCTTGCTTTGTGTTCTTCCTTACGATTCCTTCCCTAGACCTGCTTCTTTTCTTGTGTTCTTCTGTATTAAACAGAATTAGATGTATCAACTATGTACTGCTACACAAGTGGTACAAAGGGTAGTCATGTTTATCCCGTCATATTCCATCACACAGGATGGGCTTCACACAACAGGTAATAAAATCTGTCGGCCTCGGCTGAGAGACATGAGCAAGACAATGAGGATATTGTCAAGCATTGCACGAGAAGTGGTGATGAAGATTGTCCCGTGCAACCTGCTGCGTCCTACCGCTGATTAACTTCTGCCACCACTCATCCCCTCATCCCCCAAGGACGTCTCAATCCAACTCCCTCGCTCACCACACTAGAACTTATTTGTTTTTCATGTGTCTTGAGATAGCCGTGAATCTTCCTTAACTACCATGTTTATTTCTAACTAGTTTAGAAGACGCGTTTTACTGATCAGGAGAAGAAATGAAAGAATGTGGAGGCGGCGGCAGCAAGTTCTACTCCTAGATTATTTCTGGAGCAGGAGGATGGAGCAGTGAGTTCCACTCCCAAGCTATTGCTGGAGCAGTGAGCTCTACTCCCACGCTAGTGCTGGAGCTGGAACAGTGAGCTCCACTCCCACGCTAGTGCTGGAGCTGGAGCAGTGAGCTCCACTCCCACGCTAGTGCTGGAGCTGGAGCAGTGAGCTCCACTCCCACGCTAGTGCTGGAGCTGGAACAGTGAGCTCCACTCCCACGCTAGTGCTGGAGCTGGAGCAGTGAGCTCCACTCCCACGCTAGTGCTGGAGCTGGAGCAGTGAGCTCCACTCCCACGCTTCTGCTACAGCGGCAGCTCCAACACACAATTTCCGGGTACATGAATTATTTGGGTTTACTGTCAGTGGCTGTTGGTGACTTCCCAGAAATAAAGATACTTCTTACTTATATTTCTTACGAAAACACTAAACAAATTATTAATTTTCTTAAGCAGCACAATTTAAACACCACCAGTGAAATTTTGGTTAGGCTAAAAATCTGTTATTTAGAGCAAAAGAATAATTTATTGAATGTTCTCATAAGAAATAACAGTAGTAATTATCGTTAATCTCGAGAAAAATCACCCCGAGAACACAGACACATTCCAAACAATTCTTATACAGGAAAGTTGTGGGTGTTGGAGCAGGAGCTGGTGCTTCATGCAGGAGCTGGTGCTTCATGCAGGAGCTGGTGCTTCATGCAGGAGCTGGTGCTTCATGCAGGAGCTGGTGCTTCATGCAGGAGCTGGTGCTTCATGCAGGAACTGGTGCTTCATGCAGGAGCTGGTGCTTCATGCAGGAGCTGGTGCTTCATGCAGGAGCTGGTGCTTCATGCAGGAGCTGGTGCTTCATGCAGGAGCTGGTGCTTCATGCAGGAACTGGTGCTTCATGCAGGAGCTGGTGCTTCATGCAGGAGCTGGTGCTTCATGCAGGAGCTGGTGCTTCATGCAGGAGCTGGTGCTTCATGCAGGAGCTGGTGCTTCATGCAGGAACTGGTGCTTCATGCAGGAGCTGGTGCTTCATGCAGGAGCTGGTGCTTCATGCAGGAGCTGGTGCTTCATGCAGGAGCTGGTGCTTCATGCAGGAGCTGGTGCTTCATGCAGGAACTGGTGCTTCATGCAGGAGCTGGTGCTTCATGCAGGAGCTGGTGCTTCATGCAGGAGCTGGTGCTTCATGCAGGAGCTGGTGCTTCATGCAGGAGCTGGTGCTTCATGCAGGAGCTGGTGCTTCATGCAGGAGCTGGTGCTTCATGCAGGAACTGGTGCTTCATGCAGGAGCTGGTGCTTCATGCAGGAGCTGGTGCTTCATGCAGGAGCTGGTGCTTCATGCAGGAACTGGTGCTTCATGCAGGAGCTGGTGCTTCATGCAGGAACTGGTGCTTCATGCAGGAGCTGGTGCTTCATGCAGGAGCTGGTGCTTCATGCAGGAGCTGGTGCTTCATGCAGGAACTGGTGCTTCATGCAGGAGCTGGTGCTTCATGCAGGAACTGGTGCTTCATGCAGGAGCTGGTGCTTCATGCAGGAACTGGTGCTTCATGCAGGAGCTGGTGCTTCATGCAGGAGCTGGTGCTTCATGCAGGAGCTGGTGCTTCATGCAGGAACTGGTGCTTCATGCAGGAGCTGGTGCTTCATGCAGGAACTGGTGCTTCATGCAGGAGCTGGTGCTTCATGCAGGAGCTGGTGCTTCATGCAGGAGCTGGTGCTTCATGCAGGAGCTGGTGCTTCATGCAGGAACTGGTGCTTCATGCAGGAGCTGGTGCTTCATGCAGGAGCTGGTGCTTCATGCAGGAGCTGGTGCTTCATGCAGGAGCTGGTGCTTCATGCAGGAACTGGTGCTTCATGCAGGAGCTGGTGCTTCATGCAGGAGCTGGTGCTTCATGCAGGAGCTGGTGCTTCATGCAGGAGCTGGTGCTTCATGCAGGAACTGGTGCTTCATGCAGGAGCTGGTGCTTCATGCAGGAGCTGGTGCTTCATGCAGGAGCTGGTGCTTCATGCAGGAGCTGGTGCTTCATGCAGGAACTGGTGCTTCATGCAGGAGCTGGTGCTTCATGCAGGAGCTGGTGCTTCATGCAGGAGCTGGTGCTTCATGCAGGAGCTGGTGCTTCATGCAGGAACTGGTGCTTCATGCAGGAGCTGGTGCTTCATGCAGGAGCTGGTGCTTCATGCAGGAGCTGGTGCTTCATGCAGGAGCTGGTGCTTCATGCAGGAACTGGTGCTTCATGCAGGAGCTGGTGCTTCATGCAGGAGCTGGTGCTTCATGCAGGAGCTGGTGCTTCATGGAGGAGCTGGTGCTTCATGCAGGAACTGGTGCTTCATGCAGGAGCTGGTGCTTCATGCAGGAGCTGGTGCTTCATGCAGGAGCTGGTGCTTCATGGAGGAGCTGGTGCTTCATGCAGGAGCTGGTGCTTCATGCAGGAACTGGTGCTTCATGCAGGAACTGGTGCTTCATGCAGGAGCTGGTGCTTCATGCAGGAGCTGGTGCTTCATGCAGGAGCTGGTGCTTCATGCAGGAGCTGGTGCTTCATGCAGGAGCTGGTGCTTCATGGAGGAGCTGGTGCTTCATGCAGGAGCTGGTGCTTCATGCAGGAGCTGGTGCTTCATGCAGGAACTGGTGCTTCATGCAGGAGCTGGTGCTTCATGCAGGAGCTGGTGCTTCATGCAGGAACTGGTGCTTCATGCAGGAGCTGGTGCTTCATGCAGGAGCTGGTGCTTCATGCAGGAGCTGGTGCTTCATGGAGGAGCTGGTGCTTCATGCAGGAGCTGGTGCTTCATGCAGGAACTGGTGCTTCATGCAGGAACTGGTGCTTCATGCAGGAGCTGGTGCTTCATGCAGGAGCTGGTGCTTCATGCAGGAGCTGGTGCTTCATGCAGGAGCTGGTGCTTCATGCAGGAGCTGGTGCTTCATGCAGGAGCTGGTGCTTCATGCAGGAGCTGGTGCTTCATGCAGGAGCTGGTGCTTCATGCAGGAACTGGTGCTTCATGCAGGAGCTGGTGCTTCATGCAGGAGCTGGTGCTTCATGCAGGAACTGGTGCTTCATGCAGGAGCTGGTGCTTCATGCAGGAACTGGTGCTTCATGCAGGAACTGGTGCTTCATGCAGGAGCTGGTGCTTCATGGAGGAGCTGGTGCTTCATGCAGGAACTGGTGCTTCATGCAGGAGCTGGTGCTTCATGCAGGAGCTGGTGCTTCATGCAGGAGCTGGTGCTTCATGCAGGAGCTGGTGCTTCATGGAGGAGCTGGTGCTTCATGCAGGAACTGGTGCTTCATGCAGGAACTGGTGCTTCATGCAGGAGCTGGTGCTTCATGCAGGAGCTGGTGCTTCATGGAGGAGCTGGTGCTTCATGCAGGAACTGGTGCTTCATGCAGGAACTGGTGCTTCATGCAGGAACTGGTGCTTCATGCAGGAGCTGGTGCTTCATGCAGGAACTGGTGCTTCATGCAGGAACTGGTGCTTCATGCAGGAGCTGGTGCTTCATGCAGGAGCTGGTGCTTCATGCAGGAGCTGGTGCTTCATGCAGGAGCTGGTGCTACATGCAGGAACTGGTGCTTCATGCAGGAACTGGTGCTTCATGCAGGAGCTGGTGCTTCATGCAGGAGCTGGTGCTTCATGCAGGAGCTGGTGCTTCATGCAGGAGCTGGTGCTACATGCAGGAACTGGTGCTTCATGCAGGAACTGGTGCTTCATGCAGGAGCTGGTGCTTCATGCAGGAACTGGTGCTTCATGCAGGAACTGGTGCTTCATGCAGGAACTGGTGCTTCATGCAGGAGCTGGTGCTTCATGCAGGAGCTGGTGCTTCATGCAGGAGCTGGTGCTTCATGCAGGAACTGGTGCTTCATGCAGGAACTGGTGCTTCATGCAGGAACTGGTGCTTCATGCAGGAACTGGTGCTTCATGCAGGAACTGGTGCTTCAAGCAGGAGACCACATCATGTAGGAACTGGTGCTTCATGCAGGAGACCACATCATGCAGGAGCTGGTGCTTCATGCAGGAGACCACATCAAGCAGGAGACCACATCATGCAGGAGCTGGTGCTTCATGCTAGAGACCACATCATGCAGGAGACCACATCATGCAAGAGCTGGTGCTTCATGCAGGAGACCACATCATGCAGGAGACATCATGCAGGAGCTGGTGCTTCATGCAGAAGACCACATCATGCAGGAGACATCATGCAAGAGCTGGTGCCTCATAAAGAAGACCACATCATGCAGGAGACATCATGCAAGAGCTGGTGCCTCATAAAGAAGACCACATCATGCAGGAGACATCATGCAAGAGCTGGTGCCTCATAAAGAAGACCACATCATGCAGGAGACATCATGCAAGAGCTGGTGCCTCATAAAGAAGACCACATCATGCAGGAGACATCATGCAAGAGCTGGTGCCTCATAAAGAAGACCACATCATGCAGGAGACATCATGCAAGAGCTGGTGCCTCATAAAGAAGACCACATCATGCAGGAGACATCATGCAAGAGCTGGTGCTTCATTCAGGAGACCACATGCAAGAACTGGTGCTTCATGCAAGAGACCACATCATGCAGCATTTGTTTCATGCAGGAGACCACATCATGCAGGAGCTGGTGTTTCATGCAGGAGACCACATTATGCAGGAGCTGGTGCTTTATGCTGGAGACCACATCATGCAAGAGCTGGTGCTTTATGCTGGAGACCACATCGTCAGGAGCTGGTGTTTCATGCAGGAGACCACATTATGCAAGGGGCTGGTGCTTTATGCTGGAGACTACATCATGCACGAGCTGTTGCTTCATGCAGAAGATCACATCATGCAGGAGCTGGTGTTTCATGCAGGAGACCACATCATGCAAGAGCTGGTGCTTCATTCATGAGACCACAAGCACATGAAAAACCTCATTCTTGTAGTGTGAGATATACAAACACATGAGATACCTCATTCTTGTAGTGTGAGATATACAAGCACATGAGATACCTCATTCTTGTAGTGTGAGATATACAAGCACATGAGATACCTCATTCTTGTAGTGTGAGATATACAAGCACATGAGATACCTCATTCTTGTAGTGTGAGATATACAAGCACATGAGATACCTCATTCTTGTAGTGTGAGATATACAAGCACATGAGATACCTCATTCTTGTAGTGTGAGATATACAAGCACATGAGATACCTCATTCTTGTAGTGTGAGACACAAGCACATGCCAGACCTCATTCTTGTAGTGTGAGATATACAAGCACATGAGATACCTCATTCTTGTAGTGTGATATATAATCACATGAGAGACATCATTCTTGTAGTGTGATATATAATCACATGAGAGACATCATTCTTGTAGTGTGAGATATATAATCACATGAGAGACATCATTCTTGTAGTGTGAGATATATAATCACATGAGAGACATCATTCTTGTAGTGTGAGATATATAATCACATGAGAGACATCATTCTTGTAGTGTGAGATATATAATCACATGAGAGACATCATTCTTGTAGTGTGAGATATATAATCACATGAGAGACATCATTCTTGTAGTGTGAGATATATAATCACATGAGAGACATCATTCTTGTAGTGTGAGATATATAATCACATGAGAGACATCATTCTTGTAGTGTGAGATATATAATCACATGAGAGACATCATTCTTGTAGTGTGAGATATATAATCACATGAGAGACATCATTCTTGTAGTGTGAGATATATAATCACATGAGAGACATCATTCTTGTAGTGTCAGTTACACAAAATAAAACACATTCCCTCCCCTTCCACACAACGTTTATATAACACTGATTATTTATTTCAAGAACAATTTACCTGTTCCTTATTTACAACAAGACTTGAATGAGTTTACCCTCAATGCGTTTACTCTTTCTACTCTACTGACCCCAGTTTTATTTAATTGAGCAGATCCTGTGGTTGAAGTTATCTTAGTTAAGAGGTAATATCAGCCATATGTCTGTGTTTCACCTGTCGTTGCCCTTCGTCTGCTCTGTGCCTGGTCGTCTTAATTCAGTGTAGTAGATGGTGCACCAGGGTTTACCACACCTTGCTATACCTCCCATTTATTTTTATTTATTTTAATTTATATTTCACAAGAAATCTAAGCACCTTCTGACGCCAGATACAGGAACATTCACTGGCTGTTCAACCATCTCAAACACTGCATGTAACATTTTAATACAGCAACATCCACACAACACTGCAGTATGCAACATTCACACACTGATCCTGGAGTACGTTTAAAAGGATAATATCTTCTGTCACAATGTTCCATTATTCCTCCGGCAACCTTCACTACTCATCTAAACCTTCCCTATCCTCCCACATAACCCCCTCCGATATTCCCTCCGCTACTACTTCCATCCATCATGAATTAACTCATACAAGCTTATTTAACAATCAAGGAAAACTCATAATATAAATACTGTCTGAAAGAATACTATGACTGATCTCTGGAGCCAACACAAATGTTCAATGAGGACAAATTCCAACTACTCCGTTATGGAAAACTGGAGGAGATAATAACTAGAACAGAGTATACTACTGACTCCGGCCATACAATAGAGCGGAAAAATAATGTAAGGGACCTGGGAGTAGTAATGTCTGAGGATCTCACTTTCAAGGATCACAACAGTGCCACGATCGCACGTGCAAAGAAAATGATAGGATGGATAATGAGAACTTTCAAAACGAGAGATGCCATGCCAATGATCCTTTTCAAATCACTTCTTCTCTCTAGGCTGGAATATTGCTGTACATTAACATCTCCATTCAAAGCAGGTGAAATCGCAGATTTAGAGAGTGTACAGAGATCCTTTACTGCACGTATAAGTTCTGTCAAGCACCTTAACTACTGGGAACGCTTGGAAGCACTTGACTTGTACTCGTTGGAACGCAGGAGGGAGAGATATATCATAATCTACACTTGGAAAATCTTGGAAGGAATGGTCCCAAATCTGCACACAGAAATCACTCCCTACGAAAGTAAAAGACTGGGCAGGCGATGCAAAATGCCCCCAATAAAAAGTAGGGGCGCCATTGGTACACTAAGGGAAAACACCATAAGTGTCCGGGGCCCAAGACTGTTCAACAGCCTTCCATCAAGCATTAGGGGAATTGCCAATAAGCCCCTGGCTGCCTTCAAGAGAGAGCTGGACAGATACGTAAAGTCAGTGCCGGATCAGCCGGGCTGTGGCTCGTACGTTGGACTGCGTGCGGCCAGCAGTAACAGCCTAGTTGATCAGGCCCTGATCCATCGGGAGGCCTGGTCATAGACCGGGCCGCGGGGGCGTTGATCCCCGAAATAACCTCCAGGTAACCTACAGCGATTACATTATGCTTTTACATTTTACTCTAATACCTATATATACCTTGTGTGTCCCTATACTGTTTGTAACGGCTTGACAAAGCTCCTGGAGAGCGAAAGGTTGCCACAATAAAATGTCGATTTAGTTGCATTTGTGCCCTTTTACCTAACAATCTGCAGACAACGTTGGTAACCTAACTCCCGACAAAGAACGTGCCTCTAGCCCCACTGAATCCCTTAAGTGGCAGGGGAACCCAGCTGGTGCTGATCGAGCTTATGGGGTTGTTGGTCCTACATGTGTATATATAAGGCAGGGTGTCATACCAAGGCTCCTGGGTAATCAAACACTCGTCTTATGCGTAACAAGACAAACATTTATTTTCCGTCATTCTACAAACTCGTGTAAGTGAATGAGGTACATTAATTACGAAGATATGATGTAGTCAACCGGTGACCCATTCCAAACCACTGCCACAGTTCACCACTGTATTAGTGAACCACTGCCACAGTTCACCACTGTATTAGTGAACCACTGCCACAGTTCACCACTGTATTAGTGAACCACTGCCACAGTTCACCACTGTATTAGTGAACCACTGCCACAGTTCACCACTGTATTAGTGAACCACTGCCACAGTTCACCACTGTATTAGTGAACCACTGCCACAGTTCACCACTGTATTAGTGAACCACTGCCACAGTTCACCACTGTATTAGTGAACTACTGCCGCAGTTCACTGTACTACTGCCGCAGTTCACCAATGAACTACTGCCGCAGTTCACCACTGTACTACTGCCGCAGTTCACCACTGTACTACTGCCGCACTTCACCACTGTACTACTGCCGCAGTTCACCACTGTATTAGTGAACCACTGCCGCAGTTCACCACTGTACTACTGCCGCAGTTCACCACTGTACTACTGCCGCAGTTCACCACTGTACTACTGCCGCAGTTCACCACTGTACTACTGCCGCAGTTCACCACTGTATTAGTGAACCACTGCCGCAGTTCACCACTGTATTAGTGTACTACTGCCGCAGTTCACCACTGTACTACTGCCGCAGTTCACCACTGTACTACTACTGCAGTTCACCACTCTACTACTGCACCACTGCCGCAGATCACTGTACTACTGCACCACTGCCGCAGATCACTGTACTACTGCACCACTGTCGTAGTTCACCATTGTACTAGTGAACCACTGCCGCAGTTTACAGTACCAGTGAACCAATGCCGTAGTTCACTGTACTAATGAACCACTGTCGCAGTTCACTGTACTAATGAACCACTGCCGCAGTTCACTGTACTAATGAACCACTGCTGCTGCAGCTCACTGTACTAATGAACCACTGCTGCTGCAGCTCACTGTACTAATGAACCACTGCTGCTTCAGTTCACTGTACTAATGAACCACTGCCGCAGTTCACTGTACTAATGAACCACTGCTGCTGCAGTTCACTGTACTAATGAACCACTGCTGCTGCAGTTCACTGTACTAATGAACCACTGCTGCTGCAGTTCACTGTACTAATGAACCACTGCTGCTGCAGTTCACTGTACTAATGAACCACTGCTGCTTCAGTTCACTGTACGAGTGAGAGCAAGCAGACAATAAAGGGAGTGAGCAGTGTAGTGTCCCGTCAGACATATCACAGAGCAGACACCAATTATCACTAAATCTCTCTGAAATGGCTTAATTAGTGGAACACGGACAGCCATAATGACGAGCGCGAGCCAGACTGTGAGCCCAGTCTGAGTCCAGCGGCTGAGTCTCTACACTCATGAGACAAGCCAGGAGGCGAGCTCTGGAACTAATGATAAGTGTGTTAGCTCAGTGGTAATAAGACAAAGCAAGCTGTGATCACAGGAACTGGTGAGACAAGCCAAGCTGTGATCACAGGAAATAATGTTGAGACAAGCCAAGCTGTGATCACAGGAACTAATGTTGAGACAAACCAAGCTGTGATCACAGGAACTGATGTTGAGACAAGCCAAGCTGTGATCACAGGAACTGATAAGACAAGCCAACCTGTGATCACAGGAACTGATGAAACAAACCAAGCTGTGATCACAGGAACTGATGTTGAGACAAGCCAAGCTGTGATCACAGGAACTGATTATACAAGCCAAGCTGTGATCACAAGAACTAATGAGACAAGCCAACCTGTGATCACAGGAACTGATGAAACAAACCAAGCTGTGATCACAGGAACTGATGTTGAGACAAGCCAAGCTGTGATCACAGGAACTGATTATACAAGCCAAGCTGTGATCACAAGAACTAATGAGACAAGCCAACCTGTGATCACAGGAACTGATAAGACAAGTCAAGCTGTGATCACAAGAACTAATTAAGCTGGTAGGGTGGCTGCTCTGACATGTCTGACACACCTGACACAGAATGGCCACCAACATTAGAGGAAATATTCTCACAATTGAGCTCAGGCAGCCACGGACACCTACGCACGCGATCCAGGCAGTTACGAACACCTACGTACGTGATCCAGGCAGTCACGGAAACCTCCTTACATGATCCAGCCAGCCACGGACACCAACGTACCTGATCTAGGCATCCACGGAGCCCTACGTGATCCAGGCAGCCACGGATACCTACGTACGTGATATAGGCAGCCACGGAGACCTACGTGATCACGGCAGCCACGGAGACTTATGTACGTGGTCCACGTAGTCACGGAGACCTACGTACATGATCCAGGCAGCCACGGACACCTACGTACAACGGTGAACTGCACACAACGGTTATTGATTACCTTCAGTCCCATCCATGCATCACCTCACTCCATCCCAGCTCCTTCACCACCCCAACATACCACCCCCATCCTCAAATTCAGCCCAGCCTGAACCCTCCCTACGGTTAAACACCTAATCTGACCTCATCGCTTCTCATCTTAGGCCTAATACCACTCCCATCCTTATTTCAAGGCAAGAGCGACACATCATGCAACTGTATTTTTGCAACATACTGATATATCAATTTTGCCAAAACCCAAAATATTTCAAAGCGTGTTTCCCTATAAACAGTATCAAGGGCTCTTACACCCAGGTATTCTTAATAAATAAAATAAAAATATATATATTATCACACTGGCCGATTCCCACCAAGGCAGGGTGGCCCGAAAAAGAAAAACTTTCACCATCATTCACTCCATCACTGTCTTGCCAGAAGGGTGCTTTACACTACAGTTTTTAAACTGCAACATTAACACCCCTCCTTCAGAGTGCAGGCACTGTACTTCCCATCTCCAGGACTCAAGTCCGGCTTGCCGGTTTCCCTGAACCCCTTCATAAATGTTACTTTGCTCACACTCCAACAGCACGTCAAGTATTAAAAACCATTTGTCTCCACTCCTATCAAACACGCTCACGCATACCTGCTGGAAGTCCAAGCCCCTCGCACACAAAACCTCCTTCACCCCCTCCCTCCAACCTTTCCTAGGCCGACCCCTACCCCGCCTTCCTTCCACTACAGACTGATATACTCTTGAAGTCGCTCCATTCTCTCTACATGTCCGAACCACCTCAACAACCCTTCCTCAGCCCTCTGGACAACAGTTTTGGTAATCCCGCACCTCCTCCTAACTTCCAAACTACGAATTCTCTGCATTATATTCACACCACACATTGCCCTCAGACATGACATCTCCACTGCCTCCAGCCTTCTCCTCGCTGCAACATTCATCACCCATGCTTCACACCCATATAAGAGCGTTGGTAAAACTATACTCTCACACATTCCCCTCTTTGCCTCCAAGGACAAAGTTCTTTGTCTCCACAGACTCCTAAGTGCACCACTCACCCTTTTCCCTTCATCAATTCTATGATTCACCTCATCTTTCATAGACTCATCAGCTGACACGTCCACTCCCAAATATCTGAATACATTCACCTCCTCCATACTCTCTCCCTCCAATCTGATATCCAATCTTTCATCACCTAATCTTTTTGTTATCCTCATAACCTTACTCTTTCCTGTATTCACTTTTAATTTTCTTCTTTTGCATACCCTACCAAATTCATCCACCAATCTCTGCAACTTCTCTTCAGAATCTCCCAGGAGCACAGTGTCATCAGCAAAGAGCAACTGTGACAACTCCCACTTTATGTGTGATTCTTTATCTTTTAACTCCACGCCTCTTGCCAAGACCCTCGCATTTACTTCTCTTACAACCCCATCTATAAATATATTAAACAACCACGGTGACATCACACATCCTTGTCTAAGGCCTACTTTTACTGGGAAATAATTTCCCTCTTTCCTACATACTCTAACTTGAGCCTCACTATCCTCGTAAAAACTCTTCACTGCTTTCAGTAACCTACCTCCTATACCATACACCTGCAACATCTGCCACATTGCCCCCCTATCCACCCTGTCATACGCTTTTTCCAAATCCATAAATGCCACAAAGACCTCTTTAGCCTTATCTAAATACTGTTCACTTATGTGTTTCACTGTAAACACCTGGTCCACACACCCCTACCTTTCCTAAAGCCTCCTTGTTCATCTGCTATCCTATTCTCCGTCTTACTCTTAATTATTTCAATAATAACTCTACCATACACTTTACCAGGTATACTCAACAGATTTATCCCCCTATAATTTTTGCACTCTCTTTTGTTCCCTTTGCCTTTATACAAAGGAACTATGCATGCTCTCTGCCAATCCCTAGGTACCTTACCCTCATCCATACATTTATTAAATAATTGCACCAACCACTCCAAAACTATATCCCCACCTGCTTTTAACATTTCTATCTTTATCCCATCAATCCCGGCTGCCTTACCCCCTTTTATTTTACCTACTGCCTCACGAACTTCCCCCACACTCACAACTGGCTCTTCCTCACTCCTACAAGATGTTATTCCTCCTTGCCCTATACACGAAATCACAGCTTCCCTATCTTCATCAACATTTAACAATTCCTCAAAATATTCCCTCCATCTTCCCAATACCTCTAACTCTCCATTTAATAACTCTCCTCTCCTATTTTTAACTGACAAATCCATTTGTTCTCTAGGCTTCCTTAACTTGTTAATCTCACTCCAAAACTTTTTCTTATTTTCAACAAAATTTGTTGATAACATCTCACCCACTCTCTCATTTGCTCTCTTTTTACATTGCTTCACCACTCTCTTAACCTCTCTTTTTCTCCATATACTCTTCCCTCCTTGCATCACTTCTACTTTGTAAAAACTTCTCATATGCTAACTTTTTCTCCCTTACTACTCTCTTTACATCATCATTCCACCAATCGCTCCTCTTTCCTCCCGCACCCACTTTCCTGTAACCACAAACTTCTGCTGAACACTCTAACATTACATTTATATATATTATATATATATTATATATATTATATATATATATTATATATATAATATATATATTATATATATAATATATATATTATATATATAATATATATATAAATATATATATATATATTATATATATATACCTACCTGCTACCTGTAGTCTACCTGGAGGGCATTCCGGGGGTCAACGTCCCCGCGGCCCGGTCCACGACCAGGCCTCCCGGTGGATCAGGGCCTGATCAACGAGGCTGTTACTGCTGGCCGCACGCAATCCAACGTACGAACCACAGCCCGGCTGTCTGCCTCTTGCTATACTCGATTGATGTATACAATAATAATAATAATTTTCCACAAGTACATGTACAAGGTATACAGGCCTAGCACGCATCAATGACATACTACTAAATAGAAAGCCCCTTCTTATGCAGAACATTTAGGCAAATTAGGTCAATTTTGTCCCAGGATGCGACCCACACCAGTCGACTAACACCCAGGTACCCATTTTATTGATGGGTGAACATTGGACAGCAGGTATTTTAAGGAAACACACCCTAATGTTTTTCCAGCCGTACCGGGAATCAACCCCAGGACCACAGTGTGTGAGATGAGTGCGCTACAAGTTTATAATATATGATACACAACCAGAACGGGTGGGGTTCGAATCCATGGCCTACTAGTCTTATAACAGGCAAGCCAGTGTAATATAACATGACAGCGTGTGGTTGGTGGCTTTGATACCCTCGCTGCTCCCCCTCCCCCCTCACCACAACCTTGCTCCTCAGGCCTTCCCACTAGTGTATTATGACGGAAGGGGCGACCACGGAGCTACCACCGACCACGGAGCTACCGACCACCGACCACTTGGGGGGATGGCTGCATCACGAGGCTAGAGGTTGTGTGTAAACTGGTAACCACTTCGTAGCCCCGCCTCACCAGCCTTCCCCTCCCCCTCTTCACTATTCATAATCATCATGGCCCCCTCCCCCTCTTAATTATTCATAATCATGGCCCCCTCCCCCTCTTCACTATTCATAATCATGGCCCCTTCCCCTCTTCACTGTTCATAATCATCATGGCCCCCTCCTCACTATTCATAATCATGGTAACTCTTTCAGTTAAACATTTATACACAATCATGCAAACAGCTGATTCTTTTAGAAAATTTCCCAAATATAATACAAACTCCTCAAGTTCACATAACAAGAGAAGAGACAAGTATAAAAACAATGACCACCGGACAGTTTACGCTCTCTCCTAATCCGCCATGTTTATTGTGGAACGTTCTCTCTTGTTGTGAGTGCTCACGGCGGCCGTACAGCAACCTCTCGTGTGAGGCTCACGGCGGCCGCTACAGCAACCTCTCGTGTGAGGCTCACGGCGGCCGTACAGCAACCTCTCGTGTGAGGCTCACGGCGGCCGCTACAGCAACCTCTCGTGTGAGGCTCACGGCGGCCGCTACAGCAACCTCTCGTGTGAGGCTCACGGCGGCCGTACAGCAACCTCTCGTGTGAGGCTCACGGCGGCCGCTACAGCAACCTCTCGTGTGAGGCTCACGGCGGCCGCTACAGCAACCTCTCGTGTGAGGCTCACGGCGGCCGCTACAGCAACCTCTCGTGTGAGGCTCACGGCGGCCGCTACAGCAACCTCTCGTGTGAGGCTCACGGCGGCCGCTACAGCAACCTCTCGTGTGAGGCTCACGGCGGCCGCTACAGCAACCTCTCGTGTGAGGCTCACGGCGGCCGCTACAGCAACCTCTCGTGTGAGGCTCACGGCGGCCGCTACAGCAACCTCTCGTGTGAGGCTCACGGCGGCCGCTACAGCAACCTCTCGTGTGAGGCTCACGGCGGCCGCTACCACAACCTCTCGTGTGAGGCTCACGGCGGCCGCTACAGCAACCTCTCGTGTGAGGCTCACGGCGGCCGCTACCACAACCTCTCGTGTGAGGCTCACGGCGGCCGCTGCCACAACCTCTCCTGTGAGGCTCACGGCGGCCGCTACCACAACCTCTCCTGTGAGGCTCACGGCGGCCGCTACCACAATCTCTCCTGTGAGGCTCACGGCGGCCGCTACCACAACCTCTCCTGTGAGGCTCACGGCGGCCGCTACCACAACCTCTCGTGTGAGGCTCACGGCGGCCGCTACCACAATCTCTCGTGTGAGGCTCACGGCGGCCGCTACCACAACCTCTCCTGTGAGGCTCACGGCGGCCTCTACCACAATCTCTCCTGTGAGGCTCACGGCTGCCGCTACCACAATCTCTCCTGTGAGGCTCACGGCGGCCGCTACCACAACTTTTCATGTGAGGATCGAGGTGCACGCTACCACAACTTTTTATGTGAGGATCGAGGTGCACGCTACTACAACTTCTCACGTGAGGATCGAGGCGCGCGCTACCACAACTTCTCATGTGAGGATCGAGGCGGGCGCTACCACAACTTCTCATGTGAGGATCGAGGCGCGCGCTACCACAACTTCTCATGTGAGGATCGAGGCGCGGGCTACCACAACTTCTCATGTGAGGATCTAGGCGCGAGCTACCACAATTTCTCATGGGAGGATCGAGGCGCGTGCTACCGCAACTTCTCATGGGAGGATCGAGGTGCGTGCTACCGCAACTTCTCATGTGAGGATCAAGGCGTGTGCTACCACAACTTCTCATGTTAGGATCGATTCGCGTGCTTCCACAACTTCTCATGTGAGGATCGAGGCGCGCGCTACCACAACTTCTCATGTGAGGATCGAGGCGTGTGCTACCACAACTTCTCATTTGAGGATCGAGGCGTGTGCTGCCACAACTTCTCATGTGAGGATCGAGGCGTGTGCTACCACAACTTCTCATGTGAGGATCGAGGCGCGCGCTACCACAACTTCTCATGTGAGGATCGAGGCGTGTGCTACCACAACTTCTCATGTGAGGATCGAGGCGTGTGCTACCACAACTTCTCATGTGAGGATCGAGGCGTGTGCTACCACAACTTCTCATGTGAGGATCGAGGCGTGTGCTACCACAACTTCTCATGTGAGGATCGAGGCGCGCGCTACCACAACTTCTCATGTGAGGATCGAGGCGCGCGCTACCACAACTTCTCATGTGAGGATCGAGGCGCGCGCTACCACAACTTCTCATGTGAGGATCGAGGCGCGCGCTACCACAACTTCTCATGTGAGGATCGAGGCGCGCGCTACCACAACTTCTCATGTGAGGATCGAGGCGCGCGCTACCACAACTTCTCATGTGAGGATCGAGGCGCGCGCTACCACAACTTCTCATGTGAGGATCGAGGCGCGCGCTACCACAACTTCTCATGTGAGGATCGAGGCGCGCGCTACCACAACCTGTACACGTGAAACAACTACCAATATTCCCACATTAGTGAAGCACGCTAGATATATCATGCCACGCAATATTTACCAACCTCCCATTAACGACTCATTTGTTTTTTAATTTTATGCCCAGAAAAATACATAGCTACCTTTATCTTGGAGGAATTTCTAAAGTTTTTCCACTCCTGGAGCCCGGCCCTGGCTTGTCTGGTGCTTGCCTGATCAACCAGGCTGTTGCTGACGGCCCGCTGGCCCACATATCCATCACTGTGTTAACGTTGCAGAGTTTGCAAGTAAGAACACGTACGTTCCATCACCGCTCTGGTCGGCGGGCACCAACAACCTGATCGATCAGGTCAGCAACCAAGAGGCTAGTCAAGGACCTGGCCGCGGGGGCGCTGAATCCCGGAAGTAACTGCAGGTAGCCTTCCTTCAAGCAGAGTTCCTTCATACAGGTGAAAGGTTCTCAGTTTAAGTAACTGGAGTCGCTCATTCCTTCCTCAAATCAAACCTGATTACTTTCCATTCCCCATCGATGTGATTTTATTGCTTCCCCCACAAATAAAAAAAATAAGAGTCCTCCCAAAACCATTTACCCCCAACACAATAAAAATATGGTTGACTTGTATGTAAAATTTTTGATTTCGCGCTAGTACAAAAAGGCGAGGCAGCAGCACACTGCTGATGTACACAATCTTCATGTAAACAATTCCATCCAACTAATTCCTTCCCAGATTTAACCACACTGTGCCGCCACCACCACACTGTGCCACCACCACCACCACACTGTGCCACCACCACACTGTGCCACCACCACTGTGCCATCACCACACCCACACTGTGCCACCACCACACTGTGCCATCACCACACCCACACTGTACCACCACCACAACCACACTGTGCCACCACCACACCCACACTGTACCACCACCACATCCACACTGTGCCACCACCACACTGTGCCACCACCACACCCACACTGTACCACCACAACCAAACTGTACCACTACAACCATACTGTACCACCACATATCTATATGCTTAACGCACACCATTTTACCAAAACATACGCCTCATCTACCTACAATTGCACTCTAGAGCAAACTAATGTTCTACCTAACGTTCTATGTATAATAAAAATGCAGTCCTAAGCACATACTTCCCACATCAGTTCCCGGAAACGTTGGTTACGCTTAGAATCATTCAAAACGTACTTCCGGTAGCGCAGTACGCTTTCGGGCCCCTCTAACCGCATTCTTTACACGCAAAAAAACACTGCGGCGCTGTCGGTTGTACGCACTGTACGTTGTTCTGCGGACGTAGCTGCTACACTTGCAACACAGTGTGCTGCCCAGTTCTTAATATAATCACTGAAATAGTTCCCTCTACGATGGGAGGCACGGCACTCGAACAGATACACGTTGCACAACAAGCTCATTTTGGAACAATATTTCGCTCCGTGTAGAGCGTTATCAAGTCTTAATAGAGGTATTCGACCGAAGAAGCCTGCCGTGCGGGCGAAACGTTTCAGCAATAAAGATACCCAAGTGTTGTACATGTGTTTCATTCATCGTAAATTTGACTGAGAAATCCCTACACAGAGCGAAACGTTGCATTTTGTTCATTACTGTACAACTCTAAGATACAGGCACGGTACGTACCGGCACGACTGATACTATCTGCACGACTGACTGATACTATTTGAACGCAATATAAGATAGTCTTCACTCGCTTCATCTACAACCACCAGCTCTCTCCTCTCTACCTACAACCACATCCTCTAGTCTACTTTAAACTACAAAATTCTAGCAGTTTCATTATACCTACTACCAGTAGCTGGTTCTGCCTATTACCACTTGTTCGTTCTACCTACTACCACTAACTGGTTTTACCTACTACCACTAGCTGTTTCGTTCTATCTACTACTATTGCTTCATTCTACCAACTACTCTTAGCTACTTCATTCTACTAGCTACCACTAACCGCTTCACTCTACCTACGACATACTGGCATTCGATTCTACCTAAAACCCACTACTACTACACCGCCACCACCACCAGTTTCCTGCACTATACATAAAACTACCATCTTCGGCCCATAAGTCTACCCACTGGGTCTCTCTCCAAGATTTTGGCACATGAAGCGGCTATTTTATCGTGGACGATAGCACAAGAGGGTATGGATACACAATAGACCTAGGAAGTAGGCCCAACACCGGGGTAACATGAGTACATCTGGACAAAAAAAAAAACAGAGGCTGTAACAGTCGGCAAATCATTACTAATAACAGCTGATGAAATTTGCAGCTGCCTAAAATAAAGTTTCATGACTATCACCCATTATGTACAAGGAGCCATATAACACATCCCACGATACACAACACCACTCAACAATACATAACACTCAACAATATACACAAAACAATACATAACACTCAACAATATACACAAAACAATACATAACACTCAACAATATACAACAATTTCACTGATGTACTTGAAGCAGTAAAAAAACAATACTGTTACTGAAGAATAAAAGCTGATGGTACCGTGGCTGAGGCAATTCTCGCCTCAGTTGTAACTTGACAATGGTCCAGCAGGGAGCGAAACGTTGCCATATCCTCTAGTAGGTGCAAGTTTTTGGTGAATATTGCTATTATTATTTATGTGAGGAACTAAGGGAGAGGAAGGGAGGGAGAGAACCTATTGCAAGGCCTATTCTACCTCAATGAGAGGTGTGTATTGCAAGGCGAACTTTACAAGAATGAGAGAAATGTGCACAGTAAGGCATATTTTATCTGAGGAAGAAAAATACGTATATAGCAAGGCGTACCGGCAGAGGTTCACCTGATGAAAACGTGATAGTAGCAAGAACATGAACGACAGGTGAGAGGATGTGTGTGGGTGGAACATGTCCCCCACCACTCTCATATGACCCCCACTACCATGGTACATCCCCCACCACCCCCACACTCCACCTCTACCACCACATCCGGTGTAAGGGAGGGAGGGGGATAGGAGGATCCAATAGGTGCCTTCACCTTAATTAACCTGCATGGCAGCCTTCCTAAGATACCTCTCACCTTAACCTCTGCCACCTTGATTTGTACACGCCTAATACACATTTAAATGCCATTTTCCCCCTTTGCAAGTCTTTTAAATCAAATAAACAATATGAATAGATCGGATGAAGAATGGCAGCAGTCATGTACAATATGACAGCTGTCAGGTGCAATATGACAGCTGTCAGGTACAATATGACAGCTATCAGATACAATAAATAGCAATGAACTCGACAAGCGGCATTATGAAACATTTGTATTCACTTGATATTTTCAAAGCAGAGTGAAGGCAGTGTACTCCAGAAGGTAGTTAGACATCACTGTATGTCTCTTCGCAGTAGGGAAAGACATCAACAAAGGTAAGTTCACTTTAACGTTCCTAACTTAATTCCGTTGCCATAGAAGCTCCAAGCATCTCCCAGAAGCAACCCAAGGCGCGCGCGCACACACACACACACACACACACACACACACACACACACACACACACACACACACACACACACACACAAGATGAGACTGAGCCAGATATATTTATGTTCGCTGATGATGTGAAACTAAAGAGGAGAATGCAAACAGACGAGGAAGGGGGAAGACTGCAAATGGATCTGGACACACTGCAGGGTTGGTCAGATAAACAGCTGTTTGAATTCAACCCCCCAACAAATGCAAGGTTATGAAGACTGGATGAGGGACCAAGAGACTGGACATGGAATATAGATTCGGGGGACAGAGGTTGCAAACCTCAATCACAGAGAACCTAGGAGCAAGCATAGTGCCCAGTATATCGCCAGAGTCTTACATCAAACCCCAATAATCTAAACAGCCAATTCTCGCTTGGCAAATCTGACAGTGGCCTTCAGAAATCTCAACAAAGGATCATTCCGATCACTTTATAAAACATACATATATGTCAGGCCCATCTCTGAGTACGCAGCACACCTGAGGACGCACGTTAATAAACTGGAGAAAGTGCTGAAGTATGCATGGAGACTAGTTCCGGAGCTAAGGGGCACGAGCTACGATGAGAAGCTAAAGGAATTTAATCTAATGATCCTGGAGGAGAGAAATAAAATGGGAGATATGATACCAGCTTACGAAATACTCAGAGAAGATGACAGGATGGTCGGGAAGTGGAGTGAGCTCGACAAAGTGGCGGAGGGAGATTCCACATATAGTTTTACGAGTAGGTGCGATATAGCCCACGAGGCTAGGAAAGAGTGAATATGGCAATCGGCAAGCTGGTAGGCGGGGCCAGGAGCTAAAACTCGACCCCTGCAGCCATATATGGGTGAATACATACTGCATATAGAAAATACACATACACACACCAGCTCTTATGTTTAGATTCTCTCATAACATTATCCCAAAAATAGAAGACCATCGCCAACCCTCCTCAAATCAACACTGAGACACCCTAGAGGCAGTGGCTAAGCTATTCAACCGGCACACCTGCAGTGGGACTAACAGCCAAGTCAACAAACAGCTTCACGTTCCCACCACCGCCAGCTTCTGGCGCCGGGCCGACAACACAATGAGGCCCAGCCGGCCACACCATGGAGCTCAACCAGCCACAACATGGAACTACTTGCCAATCCTCACTCATCCACACCACCTAAGTCATTAACGTCACCCACGTCATGTCAACGTCGCCACGCTGTTCTCTCATCCCTATACCTTGGGATGAAACAACAACTTCAACATTAAGAAAATTCCCTAAGCGTAATACACGATTTGCATGGATACCAAGTAAGCACAGCCAATGTTACGCCTAGACACGATATACGCCACAGAAATAACGAGTTACGAGGACCAGCACCAGAAATTGTGTTATGTCTCATAAGAGCAATCACCTGAACGTTTGTTATATCTCGCAACGAGGACAACAATCGTCTGAACCTTTATGCCTCGTAAAGTGGGTACAATCACCTGAACGTTTGTTATATCTCGCAACGAGGACAACAATCGTCTGAACCTTTATGCCTCGTAAAGTGGGTACAATCACCTGAACGTTTGTTATATCTCGCAACGAGGACAACAATCGTCTGAACCTTTATGCCTCGTAAAGTGGGTGCAATCACCTGAACGTTTGTTATATCTCGCAACGAGGACAACAATCGTCTGAACCTTTATGCCTTGTAAAGTGGGTACAATTACCTGAACGTTTGTTATATCTCGCAACGAGGACAACAATCGTCTGAACCTTTATGCCTCGTAAAGTGGGTACAATTACCTGAACGTTTGTTATATCTCGCAACGAGGACAACAATCGTCTGAACCTTTATGCCTTGTAAAGTAGGTACAATCACCTGAACGTTTATGCCTCGTACAGAGGAAAACAAACACATGAACTTGTGCGGCGGTGTCACGTCTGCGCGAGTCCTCCCTCCAACAACACAATGTGGCACCGTCAAGGTACAATCTAATTTGATGTGATTTCTGGCCCGATTCGATTTGGGAAGCCCTTACGTGGGCGCGGCGACAGCTCATAACCACCAGCTGATCTAGCAACATAAAGAGGGTTTGTGTGAGGCAGTAGGGGCAGGGATCAGCAGAAGTTGCCACTGTAACAGAAGTAACACAAACAGCAGCAGCAGAAGCAGCCGAAGTAGAGTCTAGTGATGAAGCGGAAGTACTGATTCAGGTGATGCCTCGCTACCTACAACACAAACCAACTTATGTGTATATATATATATATATATATATATATATATATATATATATATATATATATATATATATATATATATATATATATATATATATCGTGCCGAATATGTAAAACTGGTCAATTAGCAAGAACTCGATTAAAATTAAGTCCTTTCTAAAATTTTCTCTTATACGTTTAAAGATATGTTTTTCATTAATGTTAATGTAAAAATTTTTAATTTTGCACCAAAAGAATCTTAGAAAACTTACCTAACCTTATTATAACAAGAAAAATTTATTTTAGCCTAACCCAACTAAATATATTTTACATTTGTTTACAGTAATTTAATACTAAACAAACACAGTGAAATATATTTTTTTCGTTAGGTTCAGAATGATTTTGGCGAAATTATTGCATACACAAATTTTCACTTCTCCTATTTGGCAAGATGAACGTTGCTATTTAAGCCAAGATTGCAAATTCTGCCTATTCGGCACGACATTATATATATATATATATATATATATATATATATATATATATATATATATATATATATATATATATATATAATATATATAATTTATATATGTATATGCAATAAGATCACAGTAAACAGGTGATTTCAGAATATGCAAAAAACCACTGTGAAAGAATAGAGAAAGTCCAAGCGCTTTCGTGACTACTCACATTATCAAGGAACAATGTTCCTTGATAATGTGAGTAGTCACGAAAGCGCTTGGAATTTCTCTCTTTCACAGTGGTTGTTTTGCATATATATATATATATATATATATATATATATATATATATATATATATATATATATATATATATATATATATATATATATATATATATATGTATGTATATAGAAACGAGAGGAAGAAAAAATGACATGAAATGTCGAAGAATAAGCTTTAGCTCGCCTCAAACATGATGTCTTTCACAGAAATGATAATAAATAAGTGAGGAAGATGTCAAACCGAGAGGTCAAGAAAGAAAATAATGTCGAACTGAGAAAAGCACAATAAAAACTAATAAAGAAAGAAAAGTTATGGGAAGCAAGGGAGAGTTGATAAAGTGGCAGGATGGACGCAACGTTGTCTCAATAACATGATATAAAAACATTTTGTTTCTCATTAACATATAAGAGGGAAAAACACATGCAAAAAAAAAATGAGGTAGAAATAAAGAGATGAGTGAAGTGAATACGTAGAATAACGTAACAGGGAAAAACTACTGCACAGAAAAGTGGATAAATGGAAAGGAAAAAAAAGCAGAAAATGGTGAAAGGCAAAGACAATGAAAACGAGGGTAAAAATAGAACAAAGGGGAATGGAAGAGCAATGGATGGTTAAAGCAAGTGGGGGGTAAAAGCCGAGACGAGAGACTGCTGAGGGGAAGCAGTGTGTGCCTGAGGGAGCCTGCAACAATCTACACAATGATGCAGGCTGTTGCAGAGCTCAGGTGAGGAGCAACAAAGCAGAGTGTTGCAGGCTCAAGAGGAGGGAGAGAGAGTCCTCTAGCATAACTTAAACAATACACAGCACCCCATCATACACAACTCCACAATACACAAAAGCAAATAATACACAATACTTCTTCATCTGTCCTGTCTTCTAGCTTCCTTCCCAACATTTCGTTCAACTGTGACATGATAATGGTCCAGGAGAGAACAAAACGTCGTAAAAAAAAAGTTTCCTCTCTGACGTGTAGGATTTTCGCGTGAAGTGTTCCAGCCACAGTGAAGTGTTCCAGCCACAGTGAAGTGTTCCAGCCACGGTCTCCAGATTATTGTTCCTGTCACTCTTTCCTTCTTATATATTAACCAAGGTCTATTCTAATGTATTCAGTTTTTCATCCTAATGCAAATATTTAGCTACGTGAACCCTTTTGTCGTAACTAACAACTTATGTTTAAGGTACATATTTAATATAACACCACTGCATGTTTCTGTAAACATTTTGGATCAGTATATACTGCATTTACTAAATACTTGGAAACACGTCAAGTCAATTATCCTGTTAGTGATACTGGGAATAAATGAATGTGTGTGCAATATAGATAGATAGATAGATAGATAGATAGATAGATAGATAGATAGATAGATAGATAGAGAGAGAGAGAGAGAAATTCATAAAAAATGAGTATATCAACAGGACGGCTATGATATCAAATATTAAAGTACTGTAGCTAGGAAAGCGTCAAAGGTTTAATTCTAATAGGACTGGAGTTTCTATAACTTGGGAATTACCATCTCTCAGGACTGCCTGGGGGGAGGGGAATGGGATTTCTGACGTGAGCTTAAGGAAGGAGATGAAGCGATGGTAGTAGGGAGAACGTGATAATCACATACTCCATTAAGCAATGACAGATAACGAAAACAGACGACGAGTGAGGGGAACTTGATGACATAACTGATGACCGGTGAAAGGCGAGTTTAGAGAGGGAGAAGAGAAAAGAGAAGCAGAAGACAATGAATGAAGCATAATTAAGGTAAGGAAGGAGAGATCAAGGAGGAAAATTGCAAATAGAGAAAACAGTCAATGAGAGAAACTGGGAAAGAAGAGACATACACATACTTACACATACACACACAAACACACACACACACACACACACACACACACACAAAGGGTAACATGAGACATAAATTAGCGGACCTGGGGGAAAAAGTAAATGTGAAAGATGGATGATGGGAGAATGAGAGACAAAGAAGTGAGTGAATGGGAGAATAATAAGGGGATGTGATCGAGATAAGGGGGAACGAAAGAGCCACTACAGGGTGAACGAAAAGTAAATAAGGGGAGCAGTGAAGAGAGGTGAGGTGAGGGAAGAGGAAACAAAGACGCAGATGAACGAAGGGAGAACTGAGAGAAGCCTGAGGGAAGGTCGGAGCTAACAGGATAGTGCCAGGGGAGGGGAGAAGGGTCACACTGGGCCAGCAGTAGAGGGTCACACTGGGCCAGCAGTAGAGGGCTACACTGGGCCAGCAGTAGAGGGTCACACTGGGCCAGCAGTAGAGGGCCACACTGGGCCAGCAGTAGAGGGCCACACTGGACCAGCAGTAGAGGGCCACACTGGGCCAGCAGTAGAGGGCCACACTGGGCCAGCAGTAGAGGGCCACACTGGGCCAGCAGTAAAGGGTCACACTGGGCCAGCAGTAGAGGGCCACACTGGGCCAGCATTAGAAAGCCACACTGGGCCAGCAGTAGAGGGCCACACTGGGCCAGCAGCAGAGGGCCACACTGGGCCAGCAGTAGAGAGTCCCACTGGGCCAGCATTAGAGGGCCACACTGGACCAACATTAGAGGGCCACAATGGGCCAGCAGTATTGTACGGTTGGTTCATAAAACATTATGGAGGAGTTGGAAAAATGCACAACTGCTCTGCCGGTGGTTTATTAAACCAGGCAATATCCTATGGGCTCGGTGTCTACATCCTGACTGACTACACTCGTGGGAGGAGCCAGAGTTAGAATTCATACAGATCAGCATCAGTGATCTTTCAACGACTAGCTAACCGTATCATTCAAGCCGTGACAGTAGTAACAGACTCCTATTTACAGAGTAACTTACCAGTGACAGTTCGGGTCATGCTATCATGCAAGCAGATAATCTAACCGACATGTTTGTAGATGAATGGTTCAGAGAACCGACATGTTGATAAATTAGACACATGTGTCTAATTTATCAACATGTCGGTTCTCTGAACCATTCATCTACAAACCTGTCAGACACTGCAACTTCTTGGGATCATAATACTTGGGAATTCTTCGCTTGCCTAATTCTTGGGCACGACCTACTTCAACATTGTACAAATGTTACACGACCTATGACTGCTGCACCTCTCCTGCCAACGGTTTATAAGCTGCTTCTCCGCTCATCTGCCGTATTCTATTCAAGATTGATGGACTGACCACATCGACTCAAGGTTGAGGGACTGATTACCTCATTCTCCTCCTGTTCTTCAAGATTCTCCTTTGTATGGACTGATGAAGCCACTGTGTGGCGAAACGTTTCCTCAATAAAGATACCCAAGAGTTGCACATGTGTCTAATTTATCAATCTAATACATACAATATAAACGGACTGACAGAGGGTACATAGACGAGTATCAGACAGTCTATACAATACAAAAAAATGTCGTACAAGATAATATATATCATACTCATAGATCATACTGAAAATATTATGAATCTTAGTGAGAATGAGAGGCGATCTATCGATCGTTATTCAGGTGGTCTACGGCTTCTGGAGTAAATTATATACAGACGAGTAAAGAGTACTTAACAGACCAAGGTTAACATGGTGCACACAAAGCACATCTGTTAAAGTCTAGAACTCGTACAGGACATGAATAACCAATGTACAATAGAAACTGACCCACAGTTAAATAAGAACATAAGAAAGAAGGAACACTGAAACAGGTCTACTGGCCTATGCGAGGCAGGTCCAATTCTCCCACCAGCTTAAGCCAATGCCTTGACCTAGTGAGGTCAGACACGTCACTTAAGGGAGGAGCACAGCATCCAACCTAGTAGCACAAGTTAGTCATTTCCAACTCACATCCACCCACACCCACTCATGTATTTATCCAACCTATTTTTAAAACTACACAATGTCTTAGCGTCTATGACGGTACTTGGGAATTTGTTCCACTCATCCACAACTCTATTACCAAACCAGTGCTTTCATATATCCTTCCTGAATCTGAATTTTTTAAATTTAAAGCCATTGCTGCGAGTCCTGTCTATGTTAGATATTTTTAGCACGCCATTTACATCCCCTTTATTAATTCCTGTTTTCCATTTATACACCTCAATCATATCCCCCCTAATTCTACACCTTTCGAGAGAGTGCTGATTCAGGGCCCTCAGTCTACCCTCATAGGGAAGATTTCTGATACATGGGATCATCTTTGTCATCCTCCTTTGTACGTTTTCCAGAGCATTTACATCCATTCTGCAATACGGTGACCAGAACTGAGCAGCATAGTCTAAATGAGGCCTAACCAAGGATATATAGAATTGAAGAACAACCTAAGGACTTCTATTATTTATACTTCTTGCTATGAAGCCAAGGATTCTGTTAGCTTTATTGCGAACACTAATGCACTGTTGTCTTGGTTTTAGATTACTGCTAACCAGAACTCCTAAATCCCTTTCGCAATCCGTAATATTAAGATCTACATTATTGAGTTTATATGTGGCATGGTTATTTTCCTGTCCAACATTTAGAATTTTGCATTTGTCTATATTAAACTGCATCTGCCACTTCTCCGACCACTGCATCAGTCTATTCAAATCATCCTGGAGTGCACTAATGTTCTCATTAGTATGAATTGGACGGCCTATTTTGGTGTCATCAGTAAATTTCCTTATGTCGCTATTTATTCCCTCATCTACGTCGTTTATGTAGATTGTGAACAACAAGGGACCCAACACTGACCCCTATTGAACACCGCTTGTGACGTGCCCCCATTTTGATTTCTCCCCATTTATGTAAACTCTCTGCTGCCTATTCGTCAACCATGCCTTAACCCAGGAAAAAATTTCTCCTATTCCGTGTGACTTAAGTTTTCTCAACAGCCTCTGATGTGGAATTCTATCGAAAGCCTTACTGAAGTCCACATACACAATATCATATTCAATACCATGATCTACCTCCTTAAATACCTTAGTGAAGAAAGTTAGTAAATTCGTAAGACAGGAACGCCCCTTTGTAAAACCGTGTTGAGATTCATTAATCAATTTATGCCTTTCGAGATGGCTACGAATTGCTTCGGCAATTATTGATTCCATAAATTTTCCCACTATGGAGGTAAGGCTTATTGGTCTATAGTTCGAAGCTAAAGACCTGTCACCTGCCTTGTAAATAGGTATTACATTTGCCATTTTCCATTTATCAGGCACTATGTCAGTTGGTAGTGATATGTTGAAAAGATTAGCCAAAGGTGTGCTAAGTTCCTCTTTACATACCTTTAACACCCTTGCAAACAGTTCATCAGGGCCTGGGGATTTGTTAGGTTTTAATTTCTCTATTTGTCTGAGAACCATATCACTAATTTATTTATTTATACAGTATGGCAGAATAATGTGAAGTGACACACAGTCACACACAACAAGTATAGCAAACCCCAGAGATAGTATGGTAATGACTGAAATAACTGCTTATTTGAACAAGGTATTCACATTTAAAGGCTGTATCCTATATACTTTTGTTCAATACCTGCAAAAGACCTGTGACTTCACATGGGAAGTCAGCAGGAGCTAAGTCTTTTTCTTCCACTGGTGGGTAAGACGGACTCTTCCTGAGGGAAATAACTCCAACCCACTGGTCCAGCGACAACTCGTCCCAAACTCGAACAGGATACAGGTAGTGAACAAGGTCTATAAGGAGACGAATACTCTAACCAGCAGTATTTGCAAGAAAAATACGAATCTTACCATCATGTACAATGTGCTAGGACAGTTTGGCGAAGATAAACTTTTATCCTTCACGAATCACCATCGAGAACTACATGATGACCACCTGAAACACGAGGCACAACAACCAACACTGTGTGAGTGCACTATCCATAATAGAGACTCCTCTCTGTAGACTGCCCAAGAGAAGGCATGGCCTGTTTCAAGTAGTTGCCCTCCGGCAAGACGTCCCTTGTAGAGCAACCACTACATGAACTATCAACCATCGTCGGAATAGTCCTAGTGCCTCAGGCTATCTGAGCGTTCTCTGATACCTGAGACAACTATATACTATCCTGTGAGAGACAGGTTGTGGAATCGGGTTTGCAGACGGAAAATACAATATCACCAGTGCCTGACTGCTTGGTTACCTTATTAGGAAATGTACAAGTCTTCAAGGACGTGATCCAATCCTTATACTCAGATGCCGTACGGCAAATCTCAGAATCAAGCTGGTATCACCAGAGTGGAACGAACAAATCGCAAGTTCAAGCAAGCCACTGAAATGGGTCAAACACAATGTGCAGCTCGCGCATTACGAAATCCCACAAGATCACCAGGAAACTTGCTCTGGTCTACAGCTAGAAAGGATACAATGAAATCTCGAACCTGGATAGAAAAGGTAAGAGAAATCTGGCCTCAGACATGAGCAGAACCAGTCACTCCACTGAATGTGGTAATACGAGTAAGTTCTAAAATAAACAATTTTCACTTACGCTCCTAAGTCCATGAACACATGGTAGAGGTGCATCGATATCTTCATTCCTACGTGCAACGATGTGAAAGTTTTCAAAGCTAAAGCAAAACATATGCAACACCTAGGAATCTAGAGGATATTATTATATTCAATAATTTTGCCTTGGTAGTTATGCTGAAGAATTCTACCTCGGTATGAGTATTAGTCCTATCCAGTATCAGTGCTTGGTGTGAGTAATCTTGTTCTACTCTAGCGCTGGGAACATAGTAGTTTCGACTCTGGTCGTAATGCCACATATTCAACTTGCCCCACGTATTTTTTCCGTGTTTTCGTGTGCCTGTTTAAGTGTCCATATAAGCAGTTTTTATTTATCTATGCAAATAGTCTTTTTTATAGTCTTTCCATATCATAATTTTTTTGCTGTCTATATATTTAAAGTTAAAGGCGCCTCTCGTTGAAAAAATGGCGATTCAAGTTCACAACGCTGTTTTTATTCCTCACAGTGAAGTCTTGCATATTTTTTAATGGTGGAACCAACATTCATACTTAGCATACCCACGTATTTCCTGGAGGTGGTAGTATTTACATTTCTTTCCATATCTGCATGTTCCAGTTGCATAATGTTTACATATTTTGAGCACTGTGATGACTGCGTCTGCCACAGTTTCTGCTCTGTTGTCAGCCTTTTATCTGATTCTCTCTCTCTCTCTCTCTCTCTCTGATTTCCGTATTTTTTCGTCATTCCCAACACAACACAGCACTACAAAGATACAAAGAAGCATAACATAATACAACGTAGCGAAGTTCAACACAACATAGGATTACACACTGAATCATAACACCAAAGAACACGACCTGACAACATACAACCCCCCCCCCACCTCCTCACTCACCAGAACAACGAGTTCTCACCCACAGAAACCGCGAAATCAGCACAACTACGAAATATTAAATAACATCATCAACCTCACAAAAAATCACACCAAGCCTGTGTATGTTTGTGACATACCACATCGTTAAATCTACAAAACATAAACAAAATTTACAAAAACTACATCAAACCTTGGAAAAGGCACATCAAAAGGCCTACGAAAATCACGGAAAACCTATAAGGCCCACACAAAACTTACAAGAAATTATACAATAACCACAATGTCAAACTTAAAAAATACCAAAAACACTACAAGAACAAAAATCAACTCGTATTAATGTTGGTAGAATTACCGACGATATGTTATGCAAAAGAACATATGTGCAACTAATGCGACATTTTGTTGTGGGAACGTTTCGCTCTCCAGAAGCTTTATCAAGCCATTACAAATAATACATGGACTCAGAGGGTATATACAGGCTTTAGAGTGAGCTGTAAGGCAGAAGTAGTAGTGGTAATAATACTGGCAAAATTGTTTACCCTCACCCATTTTAATGTTACCCAAGCAGTAGCTCTAACAACCATATGTATTAATACTACTACTACTACTACTACCACCACCACAAGTATTACTACTACTACTACTACCATCACTAGTATTACTACTGCAACTTTTACCACGATTATATTGTGCCTTACACCTCACGCTAAAGCCTATATATACCCTCTGTGTCCAAGTATTGTTTGTAACGGCTTGATAAAGCTCATGGAGAGTGAAATGTTGCCACAATAAAATGTCGTTTCAGCTGCACTTGTGTTTTTTTACTTAAAAATTGAATCTAAAAGCTTCCAGGAAGTGCCAGATCAACTAGGCTGTGATGGCTGTGTGGACCAGCGGGCCGCTGACAGTTATAGCCTGGTTCAACAGACATTCAACAAGGAAGTTTGATCAAAGGCACAATTAAAACGGCAGAAAAGAACTCAAAATCGGTCACAGGCATATCTACACAAAACCTACAAAAAGCACACAACAGCTACAACTTCCATCATAGCACTAAACGCACAAAAGACTACAAGACAGTATCCACCCTGTTAAGTCTAGCCTAGGATATTTTAACGGGTTGGACTGTTAAGCCAGAGAAAAGCTGCAATCAAATGACCAAAAGTTCCAGTGAGCGGGGTCGTCATATCATTAAGACAATCGCCAGGAAAACAAAAATCCCATTTCTCCAAAGAAACAAACCAGCAGCAGCAGCAGCAGCATGAGAGGAGAGAGCAGCAGACGGCAGCCAGAGGGAGGGAGGCAAGACATCGTCAAGAAGTGCCAGATAAGCGAGAGCCACGAGACCAAGGAGACCCAGCCAGCGAGCCTCGCCGACTTTTACGAGTTCTCCGATGGACCAAATGGCTTCTGCTTGACGGTCCCCTTTTTTCATTAAACTTTTGTAATTGGATGAGTAAGAGGCTGAACAGTAGAGCATTTTGTGATTGAACGGGGATGCTTCGGCGCGGGCAGAGGGCTTTGACCTTGCTCTAGGGTACAAACGTGTTATTTCAAGAGGGAAGAAGAGGGAAGGGAGACGGGCATTCCCCATATTCTCACATAAATCCCAAAACCTTGGTGTCAAAGCCACTTTGCGTTCTTATCTGTAAGGAATTAATAGGGAAGTAACTTGCTAACAGTTAGGTAATAAACAACTAGTAATTTAGTAGATGGTAACCTTAATAATAATCCGAGTTATCACCAGTAGAACTGTTAGCCTGCATGAACTAGCCAAAATGAATAAAGGTAATAGCTTACTTAATTTGATAATAGATAAGATTATTCTATGTCCTCTAGAAATGCATTAAACAAATGTCCCTAGATACACCAGAGGGAGGTGTTCCTCGTCCTGTGTTATATCTTGTATCAATCTTCTTCTGAATGCTCTAACCACCTCACCTAAACACACCTGTAAGCAATGCTGATGATAGGACAGCACAACAGTGCTATAGAAAACAATGCATAACTTTATTAATGTTCAAGCAAAACGTAATCTGAAAGAATTCATCATATTTGAGTTTAAGACTGACATAAGCACACACGCACGCACGCACGCACACACGCACACACGCACACACGCACACACACACACACACACACACACACACACACACACCCACACACACAGACACACAGACGAATGTAGATGAACTGCAGTTTACCACAAATGCTAACGCTATAGTTAGTAGCGGGTTTGTAAGCAATCTCATAGGATGTGATGACGGCCTGATGGTCAACACATACTTCATGAGAGATATAAATAAAGTTGAAAAGATCAGTGGAATTGAAGAAGAGTCTGTGTGGGGTGTGTCCGATACCTTGTTCGTGTGGGGAGTGTGGTGGAAACCATGCTTGTGTGGGGTAAAACTGATACCTTGTATGTGGGTGTGTGTGGCTGATACCTTGACAACAGAGAGCAGGAAGCTATCTAAGACAGCATCCTGCTTGCTAGTGAAGGTCCCACACTCTCCTGCGGTCGTGTACCAGCTACTAATATGGCTTCCCACCCCCAATCACCAAACCAACCCATTCTTCAACCTGTTCTCGCACCAAGAGTGATCAATGGTCAGATTTGAAAGTCTTTTTTTTACGCTTGGCCACCTCCTTGTTTATTTATGGTTAAAATGCGTTTAAATATGTTTATGTATGCTAATCTAACTTAACCCTACCTAGCGTAACCTAAAATAAAAGAGTATTTATATGTTTGCAGGAAGCGTTAAGAAACTGACGCTCGGAAAATGTGCAAAGGTCTGCAACGAGATTAGTCACAGAACTAAAGCGTATGAGCTGAGGAGTGGTTAAAGAAGCTAAACTTAATGACAGCAGATAAGGAAAACGGGGTGACATGATAACTACTTACAAAATACCGAAAAACTGAGAGGATGGACAGGGACAGGTTGTTTGAGAGGGCACAGTTGGAAGACAGAAACATGAGTCAGGGATGTTGGGAAATATTTTTCAGCCTCAGAGTGTCAGGAAGTGGAATGACTCGGGCAGCTAAGTGGTCGAGGCAGGATCCATACATAGTTTAAAGAATAGGTATGAGAGAGCTCACGAAGCCAGGAGTGAATCCAATGAAGACCAGTTTGGCAGGCAGTGTCAGGAGCTGTAAATCGATCCTTGCAACCATAATAAAGGTGAGTACAAAAAGTGAAAGCAGACACACACACACACACACACACACACACACACACACACACACACACACACACACACACACATTTACATCCATACCTACCGCCGGTCAACAACAATAAGCTGATACGTATGTGGTTGTGACCAACAATTAACTGACACGCTGTGGTCATGAGCGACTAGTCAACAACAATCAGCCGACATGTAGTGGTTGTGACTGATCAACAATAATCAACTGAGAGGTTGTGGCTGTGAGTGACAGTTTTATGCACTAGCCGCCATATCTTACCAAACAGTGTGAACTCTCATAAGAAGGCCCCATTTAATGCTAATACCTAGAGTTTACCTGGAGAGGGTTTCGGGGATCAACGCCCCCGCGGCCCGGTCTGTGACCAGGCCTCATAGTGGATCAGGGCCTGATCAACCAGGCTGTTACTGTTGGCCGCACGTAAACCTACGTACCAACCACAGCCCGGCTGATCAGGTGCCAGTCAAAAGCCTTCTTGAGACAGCGAGGGATCTATTGGTAATCCCCCCTTATGCCGGGAGGTAGTTGAACAGTCTTGGGCCCCTGACACTTACTGTGTTGTCTCTGCATATATGAAGGCAGCGTGCATGTGCTATGTATATTTGAAGGTAGTGTGTATGAGCTGACTGTGCATATCTGAAGGCAGTGTGTATGGGTTTACTGTGTATTGTTTGATCCAGGGGAAGGAGATCAGAGTCCCAGGAAACTATCAGTGAAATCTCTCATCTTGCCAGATACTTGGCAACATCACTGAGTTCATTCATCCTTGGTAAGCTTATCACCACATTACTCAACCTAGCCTTAATTTACCACATCAATGATGAGTAAGACACATGTACAATGTAGGTATCTTCAGTGCCAAAGCGTTTCGCCTGTACAGCAGACTACAGTCAAATACAGGCTAATATACCACCGGGGACTGTAGTAGTAGTTTGACGTCATCAACCTTCGTACGAGGTACTCAGTCCCTCAATTTATTACTACGTCAATTTTTTAACGTAGTACGCAACGTTAATTCCTCAACGTTTATAGGTCTTTTTTAAATCTTATTTTGCGGTAGACCGCGTTACATTAGGTTAGGCTGGTTTAGGCCGAGCAGAATACGAAAAACGAATATTTACACAAAAATAAGAGTATTAAAAACAGGCTGTTGAGAAAAAATAAGAGTATTAAAAACAGGCTGTTGAGAAAAAATAAGAGTATTAAAAACAGGCTGTTGAGAAAAAATAAGAGTATTAAAAACAGGCTGTTGAGAAAAAATAAGAGTATTAAAAACAGACACTTGCGGTGCGAGAATGAGTTGCATTATTAGTCCTTTTCAAGAGTCTCGTACCTACAGGACTGACCTTTGCTTAAGCTAAACTTATTTAGACTATTTACCAAAATTATCCCAGGTAAAATAATCTAATCTAGTATTATTGCCAAAATTATCCTATAACCGAACTGGACTGAAAATTCATGACATTTCATTAAATCATTTGTGTATTTCTCTCAGATTTCTGTAAATCTGGGCATATATGTGGGTTCAACTCTCCCTCCCTCCCTCCCTCTCCCACTCTCTCTCTGTGCATCATCGACACCACTAGTGCGCGCATTAATGCGTTTTAACGAGGTTTGGTAACCAATTTTATGAGTGAATAAAGATAGAGAGTGGATTTTATGGGTGGACGCTGACAAGTTCGGCACGCCATAACACCATGTTGAAAACCACCAAGAATGGTGGACTAAACCAACATATATACTAGTGGTTCCACGTTACCTGTACCAATGTTAAGTGCTAGTGATTCCACGCTACGTGTAGTAGCGTTAAGAGTGCGACGCCTGTAGTGCCAGAGAGTTCATAATAGCGGGTAATGTATAGCACTTCGTCCTTCGTTCAGTAATTCTTGTGAAAAACGGATTTACTTCGCGTAGGCCACTAACAGGTTGCCATCTGTGAAGCATATTTACTCGAGTCAGGGAGGTCACCACAGTGTCAGGGAGGTCACTACAATGTAAGGGAGGCCATCAGTCACAGCAAAGATCACCACAGTGTCAGGGAGGTCATCAATCACAGCAGAGGTCACCACATTGTCTGAAAGTTCACCAGAATGTTAGAGGTCAGTCACAGCAAAGGTCACCACAATGAGGGAGGTCATCACAATCAGTGATGTCATCTGCCACAGCAGAAGTCACCACAATCAAGGAGGTCACCTGCCAAAGAGGTCACCACAATCAGGGAGGTCACCTGCCACAGCACAGGTCACCACAATCAGGGAGGTCACCTGCCACAGCACAGGTCACCACAATCAGGGAGGTCACCTGCCACAGCACAGGTCACCACAATCAGGGAGGTCACCTGCCACAGCACAGGTCACCACAATCAGGGAAATCACCTGCCACAACAGAGGTCACCACAATCAGGGAGGTCACCTGCCACAGCAGAGGTCATCACAATCAGAAAGGCCACTTGTCACAGCATAGGTCACCACAGAGAAGTGGTCAATCACTTGTGTATAACTTAACTCCTCTTTAACACATAAACCATTTAAATCACCTCTATTCCACCACACCATTCCATTCTGGAACACCGTCCATCATACCATTCCCTCCTGGTTGCCTTCCATCATACCACTCCATCCTGGAACACCTTCCATCATGCCATTTCATCCTGGAACACCTTCCATCATACCATTCCATCCTGGAACACCTTCCATCATACCATTCCATCTTGGAACACCTTCCATCACATTATTCCATCCTGGAGCACCTTCCATCACATTATTCTATCCTGGAACACCTTCCATCATACCATTCCATCTTGGAATACCTTCCATCACATTATTCCATCCTGGAACACCTTCCATCACATTATTCTATCCTGGAACACCTTCCATCACATTAGGGAAGACCAGGGCTAGTTGGCACACTTTTTACATTTTCGGTGATAAAAAAAAAACAGCAAACGATTTTAGTAATTTTATACTTCCAGTCAAAAATATAAATCTTCCTCTAACTTTTCATGAAATAAAAAAATAATTTTCTCTCGAAACAAAAGCACAGCATTCTTTAGAAAAAAATATTTCACGCGTGCCAACATGCCCCATGCACGGGGTAAGTTGGCACACACTATGGGGCAAGTTGTCACAGCAAATAGCAATAGTAAATAAGTAATATGTAACAGTAAGTTTAGATACTGATTATTTATGTTTCATTTCAAGAATATTCAGTTCCAAAGAAACTTAAAAATGTTTTCTTAATAAAATAAAATTAATATCCATACTTCTCGTGGTTTGCTTTTGGAAAAAGGACCCATACATACCAAACACAGACTGTCCTCTTCATCTGAACTTTCCTCGTCACTATGAACACGTTTTGATTTCTTTGATTGTTTCTTCTTTGCTTCTTTTGATATCATTTCCAGTGTCTTTTTCACTGGCGTGTCAGTCAAAATGGCAGAGGAGCGTTTCCTCCTGTTCATTCCACTTCTCTTCCTGGGACCAGCTTTATGCAATGGCCTCAGTTCTTCGGGAGTTGGGGCTTTCTTCCCACAGAGTCCAGAAGTAGAGGGTCTTGGTTCATTCTTATCTTGAAGGTGAGAAACATTATGAACAAGATTTTGACTGGACTGTTGCGATCAGACTTCGTAGTGTGTCATTTCCGTCTGAGTTATCACTTAAATTTGTCGCAGGCTGAAACACTTGCGTTTCTTGTTGATCTTCCTGTGCCAATTTGCCCTATTTTTGTTGAGCCAACTTGCCCCAACTATACCAATGTTCGTAAACAAATGGTTTTAGTGTATATTAATAAATCTAATATAAACCGTTTCATGGGTAAACAATCCTTAAACCCTAAGTTAAATCATGGCTAAATTGGATATTTCTCATCTATAAACCCATACATGTTACAGCAAACAATATAAGCGAATGATAATTTACTTACCGGCATCAAAATCACAGTTTTCCCCAATCCAGTTAAGTACTGCAACCTCGTGGTATGGTAGCTTGTTGGTGAGTGAGGAAGCACCTGGTGATCCTATGATGTGTCAAATTACCCCTGTTGCCAACTAGCCCCGGTCTCCACTATTCCATCCTGGAACACCTTCCATCACCTTATTCCATCCTGGAACACCTTCCATCACATTCTATCCTGGAACACCTTCCATCACCTTATTCCATCCTGGAACACCTTCCATCACATTATTCTATCCTGGAACACCTTCCATCACATTATTCCATCCTGGAACACCTTCCATCACATTATTCTATCCTGGAACACCTTCCATCACATTATTCTATCCTGGAACACCTTCCATCACATTATTCTATCCTGGAACACCTTCCATCACATTATTCCATCCTGGAACACCTTTCATCACATTATTCCATCCCGGAACCCCTTCCAACACATTATTCCATCCTGGTACACCTTCCATCACATTATTCCATCCCGGAACACCTTCCATCATACTATTCCATCCTGGAACACCTTCCATCACATTATTCTATCCTGGAACACCTTCCATCACATTATTCCATCCTGGAACACCTTCCATCACATTATTTCATCCCGGAACCCCTTCCATCACATTGTTCCATCCTGGAACACCTTCCATCACATTATTCCATCCCGGAACACCTTCCATCACATTATTCTATCCTGGAACACCTTCCATCACGTTATTCCATCCTGGAACACCTTCCATCACACCATTCCATCCCGGAACACCTTCCATCACATTATTCCATCCTGGTACACCTTCTATCACATTATTCCATCCCGGAACACCTTTCATCACATTACACCATCCTGGAACACCTTCTATCACACCATCCTGGAATACTTTCCATCACATCATCCTGGAACACTTTCCATAGCACTATTCCATCCTGGATCGCCTTCCATCATACTCCTAAGAAAAATAAAAAGATAAGCTTAATCGAGATAGAAGATTATCTTACAAAAAAAAATGAAAAGATTGATTAAATGTAAGAAACCAAATTCGGGTCCAAGACCAAGTATATGTAATCAAACTCCCTGGTCACTTCTGCAGTCACTTCTCATCTGGCGTTGGACTTTTGAACTTCACCGCCTCGGGTGGGTAACTTCATCGCCTCGGGTGGGTAACTTCATCGCCTCGGGTGGGTAACATCACCGCCTCGGGTGGGTAACTTCACCGCCTCGGGTGGGTAACATCATCGCCTCGGGTGGGTAACTTCACCGCCTCGGGTGGGTAACATCACCGCCTCGGGTAGGTAACTTCACCGCGTCGGGTAGGTAACTTCACCGCGTCGGGTGGGTAACTTCACCGCCTCGGGTGGGTAACATCACCGCCTCGGGGGGAAGGGTAGGGGGGGAGGGGGGGAGGGTAGGGGGGAGGGGGGGAGGGTAGGGGGGAGGGGGGAGGTAACTTCACTGACTCAGGCAGGTTTTCTTATGCTTTATTACGGAACCGAAATATTTTGCCAAAAATGTTGCTACTTCACTCCAGTTTACTGCCAACTGAGGTCGACGCCCCAGCTGGTCCACCGCACCAGCTGGTATGCCGCACCAGCTGGTATGCCGCTACCATTGGTTATTCGTGGTTAACTATATGGAAATTATATATATATATATATATATATATATTCCTGGTAGATCAAAGACGATCAACCAGACTGTTCCTGCTGGCTGCCCGCAGTCCAACGTACGAACCACAGCCCGGCTGGTTAGGAACTATTGGGGTCTACTAGAAATCCCTTCTTATATATGGTGGGAGGCTCTTGAATAGTCTTGGGCCCCTTACATTTACTATGCCATCTTTAAGTACACACTGTATCCCTGCTGTTCATCGGTGGTATCTTACACCGTCTGCCCAGCCTCTTCCTTTCGTAAGGTGTGATTTCTATACGCAGATTTGCGACCAATTCCTCTACAATTTTCAAGGTGTAAACTACGTATCTTTTCTTGCCTTCGTTCCAGGAGGTGCACGTCAAGAAACTTCAAACGTTCCCAGTCATTTAGATGCTTGACTGAATTTATACGAGAAGGATCTCTGAACATTCTCTAGATCTGCAATTTCGGCTACCTAAAGGAGGGCTATTAGTGTAGATCAGTATTTCTGCCTACATAGAACAAGCGACTTAAAAAGGATCATCAGTGGCTTGGCATCCCGTGTTTTGAAGGTTTTTATTATCCATCATTTTCCTCGAGGTTGTGAAAATACTGTTGTGATACTTGAAAGTGAAGTCTTTTGGTATTATCACTTGTAAGTCCTTCACGATAGTTTTCTCCCTGATTTGTGATTAAAATTAGTTTTGTACTCCGTTACAGTTTTTGTTTCCTAAAATGTTCTATAACGGACTAAATGAAATTTGTCCCCAGTAACCATCATTCTCTTTTTTTTGCGGCCAACTGTAAGATTTGATTTATATCAGTTTGGAGATGTACTGTGTCCTCGAGAGATGTCAGTCTCATGCAGGTCACCACAGCACCAGGGAGGACGCCATACTACCAGGCAGGTCATTACATTACCAAGGAGGTCATCCACAACAAGAGTACCTGGCTAAACATGGTCATCACTACTGCTACAAAAAAAAAACAGAAAACAACACTGTAAAGTTAAGTTTTGGGCAGAGTATACTTATATTTGTAGTGAGAAGAGTGTTACTTGGAAGTACGGTTAGCGTAAAAGGTAAACACGAACGTGGTGAATGGTAACGATGACACAGCAACAGCAGCAGATACAGCAACAATGGCAGCAACAACAGTGACAGCCATGGTAACAGTGGTAGCAACGTTTTCAACAACAGCAAGAGTGGTACTGACAGCAGCGACTGCAACAATGGTAGCAACAGCAGCATCAACAGCAACCGTGATATCAACAGAAACACTGGCATCAACAGCAACCGTAGTAACAACAGCGAGTGTGGTAGCGACAGAAACAATGGCATCATCAGCAACAGTGATATCAACAGAAACACTGGCATCATCAGCAACAGTGGTAGCAACAGTAGCGCACCAAGTAGGCTTGACAAACCAATTCAGAAAGTATTCACGGTGCCAAAAATAGTCAAGGTTAAATAGGTCCACAATGATTTATGCAAGCGCTGCGCCTCGAAAATCCTCGCACTTTCACATATAAATTAAAATTTTCTGCCGAGTCAAAACTGGGATATGTCAGGGATAAAATATGATAACATAATTCGAAAAGATAAAGAACCGGATTTCAAGCGAAAAATAAATATAAACCCGCTGTTACGAGAACATTACACACACAAAAAAAACACACAGGAAGTATTTCTTCAGTCGTCAGGAAGTGGAATAGCCTAGCAAGTGATGTAGTGGAGGCAGGAACCATACACAGCTTTAAGACGAGGTATGACAAAACTCGGGGAGCAGAGAGAGAGAGAGAGGACCAAGTAGCGATCAGTGAAGAGACGGGGCCAGGAGCTGAGTCCCGATCCCTGCAACCATAATTAGGTGAGTACAATTAGGTGAGTGCACATACGCGCGCGCGCGCACACACACACACACACACACACACACAAACACACACAGAAATAATTATGCACAGGTAAGAAGGGAGGCCCAACGACAGTACGAAAATGACAGCAGCGAAAGCTAAATCTGACCCAAAGCTATTGTATAGCCGCATCAGGAGGAAAACAACAGTCAAGGACCAGGTAATCAGGCTGAGGAAGGAAGGAGGGAAGACCACAGGAAACGACCGTGAAGTATGTGAGGAACTCAACATAACATTTAAAGAAGTGTTCACAGAGGAGATAGAAGAGACTCCAGAAAGACGGAGAAGTGTGGTACACCATCAACTGTTGGATACAATACATACAACCGAGGAAGAAGTGAAGAGGCTGCTAAGCGAGCTAGATACCTCAAAGGCAATAGGGAGTCGAGGCGCTATGTGTACCACTAACAACAATCAACACATCTATTGAAACAGGGCGACTACCTGAGGTATGGAAGACAGCCAATGTAGTCCCAATTTTTTAAAAAGGAGACAGACACGAAGCATTAAACTACAGACCAGTGTCACTGATATGTATACTATGCAAAGTCATGGAGAAGATTATCAGAAGAGTGGTGGAGTACCTAGAAATGAATAAGCTTAACAACAGCCAGCACGGTTTCAGGGACGGGAAATCCTGTGTCACAAACCTACTGGAGTTCTATGACAGGGTGACAGCAGTAAGACCAGAGAGAGAGAGAGGGGTAGGTAGAATGAGTCTTCTTGGACTGTAAGAAGGCGTTTGATACAGTTCCACACAAGAGATTAGTGGAAAAGCTGGAGGACCAGGCAGGGATAACAGGGAAAGCACTGCAATGGATTAGGGAATACCTGTCAGGAAGACAACAACGAGTCATGGTACGTGGCGAGGTGTCAGAGTGGGCGCCTGTAATGAGCGGGGTTCCACAGGGGTTAGTCCTAGGGGCGGTGCTGTTTCTGGTATTTGTGAACGACACGACGGAAGGAATAGACTCAGAAGTGTCCCTGTTTGCAGATGATGTGAAATTGATGAAAAGAATTCAATCGGACGAGGACCAGGAAGAACTACAAAGGGATCTTGGCAGATTGCAGACCTGGTGCAGCAACTGGCTTCTGGAGTTCAACCCCACGAAGTGCAAAGAAGACTGCAGACGGAGTGCAGTCTAGGGGGCCAGAGACTACACACCTCACTCAAGGAAAAGGATCTTGGGGTGAGTTTAACACCGGACGCATCTCCTGAGGCGCACATCAACCAAATAACTGCTGCAGCATATATATATATATATATATATATATATATATATATATATATATATATATATATATATATATATATATATATATATATATATATATATATAACCAGTTTGAAACCCACACCTAGCCAAGCACGTAAGGAAACTAAAGAAAGTGCAGAGGTTTGCAGCAATACTAGCCCCGGAGCTAAGGGGCATGCCTTACGAGGAGAGGTTAAGGGAAACTGACCTGACGACACTGGAGGACAGGAGAGATGAGGGGATATGACAACGACATATAAAATACTGAGAGGAATCGACAAGGTGGACACAGAGACAATGTTTCAGAGATGGGACACAGCAACAAGGGGTCACAGTAGGAAGTTGAAGACGCAGATGAATCACAGGGATGTTAGGAAGTCTTTCTTCAGTTACTGTTGTCAGGAAGTGGAATAGTCTGAGAAGTGATGTAGTAGCGGCAGGATCTATACATAGCTTTAAGAAGAGGTATGATAAAACTCATAGAGCAGGAAGAGTGATCTAGTAGCGATCAGTGAAGAGGCGGGGCCAGGAGTTGTGAATTGACCCCTGCAACCACAACTAGGTGAGTACACACACGCACGCAGGCCACACTTACATACTTTTACGTGTGCCTCACAAACCATGGAGAGAGACTTACCTGGTCAACACCTGGGGTACATCAATACGAAGTGTCGTACCTGCAACACAAGACATTAATTACTACACTCGCATTATCAATGACACAAACTTAACTAAAAATGACACCTTAAAGAATCTTATAGGTAAATACATGTTAACCACGAATAAGATTCCTGATTTGATGGAATCAAACTGAAAGACCAACCCACCATGATGTGTCATTTGACACACACCAAGCTGTGGTAACAACAGTGTGCCTAATCAAGAGTTCACTAGGGAAGTGTGATAACAGACAAAGACATGCATCAAGAAACTACATGTGCATCATGGTAAGAAGTGTACACTGAGTCATGGAGGGACAAATGTACACTGAGTCACACAGGGATAACAAGAGTGTACTGTATGTGGTGTTTCATGCCAGCATCAACAACCCATTAACATTTCCACTTGCTGACCTGTGCGAGCTTGAATTTTTTTGACCCGGTTGATTTGTACTGCTCATGGAGTGTGAAGTCATATCACTACTGTTAGTACAAAGCAGAGGCTAGGAAAGCATATGAGTAGTGGCGAGTTAGTCTCGACTCACCTACGCTAGAGGTGACGTCTTCAGAGAGAGGAGAAGCTGTGGTTGTTGAAAACAAGAGAAGAGCGAGAGGTGTTTGGAGGCTAAACCTGTGAGAGGTATTACGAACACAGGAACAAATAAAAGGCCTGTAGTACTGGCCGTAAGTAAAGCTCCCGAGCAAGGAACAAGCCACAAGAATAAAGGCAGAGGTAAACACCAAAGATATCGTTTTTGGGTGTCAGTATATTCCCCACTACCATTATTTACAATATGTCCAGAGTGCGGTAGAACAGCAAGGTAGGCAGATACCATACGAATTAGAGTAATAATGAGAAGACCAAAGAGAGTTCACTCCCTGCTACTGGCTTATAACTCATACCAGTGAAACCAATACTTGTGCTCAGCCTGCTAGTGGGTGACTGACTCCAGGTAGGGGTATAAATATGACATCAATTAGGCTGAAGTCAACCTCTCACCCAACTGGTTGATATATTAACCTGGCAGCCAACCAGCACGACTGGGGGTCCCTACAGCCGCACGGCCATAACTGCCAGTTTACCTGGTACAGAGGAAATGCAAAAAGTGGTTGTGTGATGAATTGTAACGTACTCGCGGCGCACACAAGTGGTTTTTAATGGGAAAGGAGGGTAGGTGTAACTGAAGCACTCTCAGACTGATCACCAAAGTGTGTGCCATACTAATTTTGTGAGTGTCGTTCTCCAAACTGTGAGATTCTGTGAGTGTCGATCTCCCACCATTCTGTGAGTGTAGTCCCCTCAAGGAAGGTTCCTTGATGTTGGTGAGGGGCTCTTGATTTAGGGAATTGGATCTGTGCTCCAGTTCCCCGAATTAAGCCTGAATGCCTTCCACATCCCCCCCCCCTAGGCGCTGTATAATCCTCCGGGTTTAGCGCTTCCCCCTTGATTATAATAATAATGTCAGCGTAGTTATCCTACCTGTAGGATTCTGAGAGTGTCATTCTCCCAACTGTAAGATTCGCATACCCCGTTCTCCTTTGAGAAAGATAGATATCTTATTCTCTCCTTAGCCACAGTTCCATTAATTTTCCAGGTCCCCCGTTATTAAGATCTACTGGTGTGTATGCGTGTATGCAATACAAGTGATAAATAAATTTCTGTATATACCTGTATTCAATACAAGTGGTCAATAAACATCATTTTAGTTGAGAATTATCCCCAGGAAGTATTTCTTCGAAAACATTTATTGAAGTGTATTAAGTGGGTTACTTAGGTGTATTAAGTGGGTTACTTAGGTGTATTAAGTGGGTTACTTAGGTGTATTAAGTGGGTTACTTAGGTGTATTAAGTGGGTTACTTAGGTGTATTAAGTGATTTACTCAGAGCAAAAGTGAAAAACCTCTTTTCAATGGGTAGATAAAGCGCTCAGATAATTCCCGTTTTATAATGAGGAAGTTGAAAATTCTGGGTACACTTAAGTGGGTTATGAAGTGGTATGTCCTAAGTAATTTTGCCTAGAGAAATGGGGAGGCTCATTCTCCCCCCCCCCCCTCCCAGTTACGACGCTTGCGCTGATTCACAGAACAAGTATGCAGAGTCCTGGTAGTATAAGTGTACACTGAGTCATAGAAGTGTAAGAAGTGTACACAGTCTCAGAAGCAAAGTGTACGCTTAGTCATGGGGGTACAGCAGTCATGGATGTACAACAATGCGTCATGGATTCACAACACCGCGTCACGGACTCACAACACCGCGTCACGGACTCACAACACCGCGTCACGGACTCACAACACCGCGTCACGGACTCACAACACCGTGTCACGGACTCACAACACCGTGTCACGGACTAACAACACCGCGTCACGGACTCACAACACCGCGTCACGGACTCACAACACTGCATCACGGACTCACAACACTGCATCACGGACTCACAACACCGCGTCACGGACTCACAACACCGCATCACGGACTCACAACACTGCATCACAGACTCACAACACCGCATCACGGACTCACAACACCGCGTCACGGACTCACAACACTGCATCACGGACTCACAACACCGCGTCACGGACTCAACACACCGTCACGGACTAACAACACTGCATCACGGACTAATGACACTGCATCACGGACTCACAACACCACGTCACGGACTCAACACTGCATCACGGACTAACAACACTGCATCACGGACTAACAACACTGCATCACGGACTCACAACACTGCGTCACGGACACAGTACATAACTGCTACCGTCTACAAGAAAGACTAAGCGACTTAAATACAAATCTACTTAACTTCTGTAATTAAGTTCAAATAATGAGAGTGAGAAATATATTTTAATAAACGTAATTATAATTATATTACTTACGAGGCTGCCAGAGATTAATAGTGGCATTGAGAGGGGTTTATAAGAGGTTCAAGAGGTTTAATAATGGGATGGTGAGGGGTTTCATAATGGGTTTTACAAGGGTTTCATAATGGGTTTTACAAGGGTTTTACAATGGAGTTTTACAAGGGGTTTATAATGGGATTTTACGAGGGTTTTATAATGGTGTTTGCAAGGGTTTTATAATATGACTCAAGAAATCGTAATGACACGATTGCAAACAAACCATAAAAGGGTGGGGTTAGAACCCGCGATCAGTCTTAAAACTCCAGACCGTCGTGTTAGCCGCTAGGCCAGCTAGCTTCAATATGATTAATCCAACTAGGTATGGTTTTATAATAGGGTTTTACAAGGGTTTGATAATGGGTGGCTTAAGGGGGGCTTAGTTTAAGAGGTTTTATGATGGAGCATTGCATCCTCCACCTCACCACAAAACCTTCACTATCATCCTCCACCTCACCAAAAAACCTTCACTATCATCCTCCACCTCACCACACAACCTTCACTATCATCCTCCACCTCACCACAAAACCTTCACTATCATCCTCCACCTCACCACAAAACCTTCACTATCATCCTCCACTCACCACACAACCTTCACTATCATCCTCCACCTCACCACAAAACCTTCACTATCATCCTCCACTCACCACACAACCTTCACTATCATCCTCCACCTCACCACAAAACCTTCACTATCATCCTCCACTCACCACACAACCTTCACTATCATCCTCCACCTCACCAAACAACCTTCACTATCATCCTCCACTCACCACACAACCTTCACTATCATCCTCCACTCACCACACAACCTTCACTATCATCCTCCACTCACCACACAACCTTCACTATCATCCTCCACTCACCACACAACCTTCACTATCATCCTCCACTCACCACACAACCTTCACTATCATCCTCCACTTCAACACACAACCTTCACTATCATTCTACACCTCACCACACAACCTTCACTATCATCCTCCACCTCACCACACAATCTTCACTATCATCCTCACTCACCACACAATCATCCTCCACTCACCACACAACCTTCACTATCATCCTCCACTTCAACACACAACCTTCACTATCATTCTCCACCTCACCACACAACCTTCACTATCATTCTCCACCTCACCACACAACCTTCACTATCATCCTCCACCTCACCACACAACCTTCACTATCATCCTACACCTCACCACACAACCTTCACTATCCTACACCTCACAACACAACCTTCATTATCATCCTCCACCTCACCACACAACCTTCACTATCATCCTACACCTCACCACACAACCTTCACTATCATCCTCCACCTCACCAAACAACCTTCACTATCATCCTCCACTCACCACACAACCTTCACTATCATCCTCCACTCACCACACAACCTTCACTATCATCCTCCACTCACCACACAACCTTCACTATCATCCTCCACTTCAACACACAACCTTCACTATCATCCTACACCTCACCACACAACCTTCACTATCATCCTCCACCTCACCACACAACCTTCACTATCATCCTCCACCTCACCACACAACCTTCACTATCATCCTCCACCTCACCACACAACCTTCACTATCATCCTCCACCTCACCACACAACCTTCACTATCATCCTCCACCTCACCACACAACCTTCACTATCATCCTCCACCTCACCACACAACCTTCACTATCATCCTACACCTCACCACACAACCTTCACTATCATCCTCCACCTCACCACAAAACCTTCACTATCATCCTCCACCTCACCACACAACCTTCACTATCATGATCCACCTCACCACACAACCTTCACTATCATCCTCCACCTCCCTCTCCAAGTCATTACATTATATCCATAAACTAATTATCCATAATAATCCCCTCAATCAATTTATCAAATATAATATTTGTATCAATACTGAATAACGACCCACTGGAACAGTCTTTCCAGGACACCAGCTACTTAACGCAGGTACTTCCCTAGTCGTACCAGCTTACACCACTGGTTAGTAGAGAAGCTTGTAGTACCGGTGGTGCGAACTGGTAGTACCGGTGTAAACTGGTAGTACCGGGGGTGTAAACTGGTAGTACTGGTGTGAATTGGTAGAACCGGTGGTATGAACTGGTAATACTAGTAGTATGAACTGGCAGCACTGGTGTGAACTGGTAGTGCCAGTGGTATGAACTGGTAGTGTGAACTGGTAGTACCTGTGGTGTGAACTGGTAGCACCGGTGGTGTGAACTGGTAGCACTGGTGGTGTGAACTGGTAGCACTGGTGGTGTGAACTGGTAGTATTGGTGGTACCGGTGGTGTAAACTGGTAGTATCGGTGTAAACTGGCAGTACAGGGTGTGAACTGGTAGTACTGGTGGTAAGAACTGGTAGTACCGGTGGTGGGAACTGGTAGTAGTACTGGTGGTATGAACTGGTAGTATCGGTGGTATGAACTGGTAGTACCGGTGGTGTAAACTGGTAGTGCTGGCGATGCAAAATTGTGGTGTAGACTGGTGCTACCATCACTTCCTCTTTCTAATCACCACTATAGTTCAACAACCACTCTCCATTACCATGCCACTAAAGCACCAATCACCATCATAATACGCCATCATTTTATAGCTGCATCACGGTCACCATCCCATTAATCATCTATACATAACCTTGTGTATAACCACGCAGCCTGTCACTGCCACAGTGCCACCAGTTAGTCAACACCTCGCCCATTACCCCACCACCACAACACCCGGAACCACCCACACCACACCACCTCTGTCAGTGGTATGTTACTTGTGTACGTTGAATCTATTACTGGTGTCACGACGAAGAGATGTGAAAATCAGGTAGTCACTGAAAGCTCATCGACGGTGACCTGTAAGAGTTCAAACCTCGGCTCCACCTGTGGGCACAGTCAGTCACAATGTAGACATCACACTGATAGGATATGGATGACTAACCTCTCGACCATCTGCCTAATAAACCACAAGCAGAGCAGTTGTGTATTTCTCCAACGTCTCCATTACATTTCACGAACGCACCGTACAATACCACCACCACAATACCATCCTTCACAACAACCACCTTCACCACAACACCCCTCACCACCGCAACATCCACCACAACACCAACTACCACAACCCTTACCACCACCACGCCAACATAGACCCAAGAGGCGACGGATCTGAATGGGGATTTAGTGGCTCAGGAGCCAAATTCAATAGAGCTGTAAATCTTATTTCTGGAAGACGAAGCATACCTGACGGCAAGCTGATACTAGCACAGGCAGAGAAGAAAGGAAGAGGGGAAAGAAAATGCAGGAGGACCAGGGGCAAGGAGGAGGAGGAAGAGAATGAGAATTATTCTGAAGGGGAAAGAGGAGGAAAAGAAAGAGGAAGTTAAAGGTAGGAAAGTGTAGCAAATAGGATGGGTGACGAAGGTAAAAAAAAAAAAGGTAAAGGAATGAGACGAAGATGAATAAATAAATGACAGTAGAATGGGAGTGGCGATTGTGCAGAATAAGAAGGTTTATTATGCTAACAAAGATGTGCGGCTGCATTACTCTACTGAGGGAATGAAACCTAGCTGTGTTTCCCTGTCATATTCCCTCACACATGATGGGTTTCGTACATCAAGTAATGATAAGTGTCAGCCTGAGCTGGGAAACTTCAGCACAACAATAAGGATCTATGGCGTCAGTAGCTTCGGCAGTTTCAAAGCTTTAATTCCAGCAGAGCTGGAGTTACTGTTACTTGGAAACTGCCGTCTCTCAAAATAGTGTATCCCACACACAGGACAGGTGGTGGTGGGAGGGACGGAACAATTACAGTTAGTGGTAGAAAGGATGAAACAAGGATTGATAGAGGTAGCTAAGACAGGTAAATTAAACAGGAGATTAATTCTGCCAACAGGCGGACACCCTCACTAGGTCTGACTAACCACCACAGAGCCACTAGACCTGACAGCTTTCCCCAAACCACTGAACGAGATACTGGAAGACCAGTGGCAGGTGCGGCAATCCTTGATAATGGGCGAGGAGAAAGTACAATTAGCGTATACACTAAGCACTAACATCTATAGTATAGTTATTTTTCTATGGGACAATGCAGAGCAGTTAGTGTAAACGATCCTTCAGTGCACACAAACACAACTGACTGAAAGTCACAATATATAAAATGACTGAAGCAATGTTAGGTAACTTTAATATGAAGTCGGTATTCCATAGCTTGCTTGATCAACTAAATACAAAGTATTATATTTGTGCATGAAGTCCCAGTGTCTGTTAAGGAAAATTTCTTCCTATAGGGCACCATATTTTGGCCGCGTTAAGCTACAACCCCAGGATAAATATTACTTTATTGACAGTTACTATAATTGATTTATTGATGTTATTTAAGGTTATTAGAACTCAGGTTTGGGTTGGACGTTGTTACAAGTGCATACTGCATCTACGCCCATGGTTAAGGCTACACACTGTAGCCTTAACCATGGGTGCAGATGCAGTGTGCACATTTAACCATGGGCGTAGATGCATTGTGTAGCCTTAACCATAAGTGTAGATGCAGTGTGTAGCCTTAACCATGGGCGTAGATACACTGCATCTACACCCATGGTTAAGGCTACATACTGCGTCTACGCCCATGGTTAAAGGTACACACTGTATCTACGCCCAACCATGAGTTTTTTAAGGTTATTTATCACAGTGTTTGATTTTGAGTAGGTTATTTTCAACCTAACATTTACCAAGAACTAATGGTTGAAAAAAACAGGAATAAATGTTTAAAATTGCAAACGCATACCTTCACATTATTTACTTTTGATTCCACAGTTGAGTGAATGGCTCGAACAGGCGTAACAAGACAGGTAGAACGATATTTTCCAATGGAATTAACTTCCCATGCAACGCGAGTACAGAGCACAGCTTCTCGTGAAGGCATCTTGATCCGTCTTGTTTTAATTCGCATCATGTGTGATGAACATGGCAGGTACAGCCACTGTGTGCTGGGACACGCAAGATTGTGTCACCGAGGATAAAACACCAGGAATTACACACTGGCGATTTAAACCGGTATTTCATTCATGAAAATCAACAGCAAGAGAAAAACCTACACGAGAAACCAGACATCAAAAACAAAGGAAAAACGGCAAAAACATTTGACTGTAACAACAGAAGTGAAGCGGACAAAAAAAAAGCACCAGCGTCGAGCGACAAAGCGCGAGTACTCTTGCGCAACACTAGTAGTTAGTGTCTTTGGTGACGTGTAGCAACAACTACTGTAAAGTAAAAGGACACAAGTGTAACTAATGTGACATTTTATTGTGGCAACGTTTCGCTCTCCAGGAGCTTTGTCAAGCCGGCTTGACAAAGCTCCTGGAGAGCGAAACGTTGCCACAATAAAATGTCACATTAGTTACACTTGTGTCCTTTTACTTTACATATTGTCGGTAATTCTACCAGCATATATGCAACAACAATACTACCATTAACAGTAATAACACCAGCAATAGCAACAACTCTAGCAGCAGCAACACCTCCAGCAGCAGTAATATCACAAGCAGAAGCAGCAGCATGAACAACAGTAGTAGTAGCAGCAGCAACAACAGCATAAACAACAGTAGTTGCAGCAACACAAGCTATGGCAACAACCCCAGCAGCAGCAACATAACAGTAATAGCAGCAGGAGCAGCAGTGGGTGTCACTGCACCTACGGTAAACTAGTTATTACAGAGACAAAAGCCCTAGCAACAGCAACAGTGGTATCCAGACAACAAAGACTCCCCGCTACCTGATCAAGCAGCTCGCTATCACGAGGGATGGCACGACACAAAAACTTCAGAAGGGGAGACTAAAACAGTGTATCTGCCAGCACACACGTCAAAAGAGTATCTGACAACGACACCTCTAACGTGACAACTCTAGATGAGGCTTAACAATATAATGCCATACTTTAGGTGGAAATCAAACATGATAGGGTTCGCATCATGGTGCGGGAGATAGGAGAGTATACTACAGGACAAAACCAACATACTTTAGCTTGTCTTGTGCGACTGACACATAACAAGAATGAAACGTATATCAGTTTACATACATATAAAGGAGGATGGAATATAGAGGACGAAGAAAGGGTCTCCTTACAAGTGCTTAAGGAGAGGGGAAGGTATTAGGGAATGAAATAAATGCCCGACAATTGTAATTATATTATCAAAAATTTTAGATTTTGCCCCTAGGGGCGAGTTGGGGCAGGTCCATTCATCCTGTGAGTGAACGTACCAACACTGTACGATAATACCGCTATTATCGAACTGAAGAAAATACTGCGTAACTTAGTAGAGGTCACACAGTGCATGGAGACTGAAAGGTAATAAGATCCCATTCAAGTGAGAGAAGGACAACTCGAATTCCTTGGATAAAGAACCTCTCACAAATATCAAGGAACCTGGGTTGGCATTGATTATGTCCTGTAGTAATTTGTTCTGCATACACACCTGCCACGTACACAGGTGAACATTGCACACCTCCCTCTATACTCTTCTATATCAACCTTTAACATAAAAAACGTTTAATCTAACCTTATTATTATTATTATTAAAGATTCGCCGGTATTCTCTCGGCCCGGGCCTTTTCCAAGTGGTGGCCCGGCCTTGGCTCCCTCTTTAGGGAGTGTCTGAGACCTAAGTCTCCCATGGGAGGAGGCACAAGTACCTCCTCATCTTTGGGACCAACTGTCCCCAGGCCTAGCCACAAGCTAGGCCTCTCTGGTCTGCCATCCCCGCCCCAAGGGGGCTAATGGGAATGATAGTTTTGTGAGCTGTAAGCTCGGGCTCAGGCACCTACCCTACCCTAGAAGGGTTAGGCATGGTGTCGATCGGATTAACCTTATTGTGACGATTGAATTCGTCTTTTAGGTTGTTAATTTGTCTTTACTTTCACGTTCGCTCGCAGGATGAGTGGTGCTGCCCAATTAATTCGTCCCTCCAGAGGCAAAATCTAAAATGTAAATCTTATAATCTGGCGCGATGTTTCTCAAAACCTGCAGTCTCTATTGTCTTGCTGTGCTCTCATTCACGTCGATTCAGTCGACTAATCAGCTCTCTCATTCTCTGCGATATTCACATGAGATGATTTCAGAAGTGATCAAGGTCCAAGAACCGAAACGTTTTCTAATAAACATGAGATGACACCCCCACAAACTCCACGAGTATTTTGTATTTTTCTAATTTTTGTATATTGCATTCTACAATACTGCTAGCGACATTTCTGGAGTCTCGACTAATATCGAGCCCGAAAATGAAACTGAGTTGATTCTTTGTTTCCTTACAATCTCAGGGGTCAATTTAAGGGCAACTCATTCAGAGTTGACGATAACTAATCCTGAAGTCTTAGAAACGCACCAAGATGTCTGACAAACTTTTGGTTTTTAAGTGCAGTAATGGTCGCTGCGACACCAAGACTGTCAAGAACTAGTGATTCACGGGTGTCTGCTGGAAACTTCCATCAAATTCACTGCTGATAATGGCTAAGTATTCACTCTTCATAACAATGAGCTATATCTATGACTTCCTCATTTCTAGTCTAATTACTTCTAACATTTTCTAACTTTCCTACTGTAAGAGACGCCTTTTCATGTCCTCCTTCATGACAACTCTTTATGAACTTCATAATAATCTAGCAAATCAGCAGTTCCATTTTTCCAACCTCTCTCGATACTGCCATTTATTGAGAATTTAATCGCTATGATACGCATTTAACTGTCTTAATCTGTCAATAATGGACGGTACATTCAGTTAATCATTCGCTTGAACAATAGCACTTCCAAGTCTGCGCATGATTATTCTCAGTTTGGTAAAGTATCTTCAAGAGAAGAACACCGCTTTTTGACAACTATGAACAGAATCATTCTTGACATTCTGGGATAAAAAAAATAATGTAAATTTTACTTGCGCCAACATTTGGAAACTATATTAATATTTCACTATTATCTACAATGATTCAAAAATTATGGAATACCTCGTGAATAAATATATTTGTTAAGTTTGGATACTCTTAATGCCTGTAAAACTGAAATAATGGTATTTTTGTGGAGTTAATAAGCGCATATATGCTCTGCAGTTAATTAAATATTGTAGGACAAAGGTTCCTCTTTATTTACCATATTACGAGAAAAACAATCAGTAACAAATATATTAGTTTGCCATTTGTCAGCTAAAATTAAAATTAAGATCTAAATCGTCAAAATATAAATTGGGCCAATATACTGTACGTGTGTGGAGGGCTTGAGTATATATAGAAAATTATAATATGAATTGTTAGTTGACCCACAGAAGAAAATTTCACACAAATTGTCTTCCAGAATAAAGGAGATGAACTAGACACTGACCGACGCCGCAGCACAACCAATAATTTACTAAGGAATTAAGAAGGATCAAAGTAGTGAGGGAGAGCAATGATGAAGTCACACTACCCAAGCTTCTGGAGTGGCACTTAACACAAGCAGTATGGTAGGAAGACTGTGTAGTGCAAACCTAAGTTTCGCTCTGAGCAGAGGTTTTTTAAATTATAATGAATTGGTAAAGCTCTACCTAGAGCGAAACATACTTATAATAATAAAAGTAATAATAATAGTAATAATAGTAATAATAAAAATAATAATAATAATTATTGTGCTAAACTCAGAGGTCGTACAGCACCTGGGGAATGGGAGGCACCTGGGTTTGATCCAAGAAAGGGAAGAATAAATGCAATGTCTTGGACCAAGAGTCCCCCATCAGTATCAATGAAGCTTCCCTCAGTGTTGATGTGCACCAGGTCTTTCTCCTCCATACACGTCGGTAACACCTGTCATTCTTCACAGCAGCAGTCAAGGTAACACGCTTCACAGTTCTATAAGACCATTCAATTTTGTTCTGCTGTACATGAGTGAAGAACAATTATCTGGAGTAGTCACATACTCCCGGCAAGGAAAATGAAAATTAAAAAAATCATGTGCAATATGACCAGAAATTCCAATGTTTATATTTGGAGATGAAGCTCTGAGATTCTAAGCCAGAGGTCGCTGCTGCCGTGACCCATCATAAAGATAACAGACCTCTGAGCCCAGCATGGGTAAGCCAGAGGTCGCTGCTGCCGTGACCCATCATAAAGATAACAGACCTCTGAGCCCAGCATGGGTAAGCCAGAGGTCGCTGCTGCCGTGACCCATCATAAAGATAACAGACCTCTGAGCCCAGCATGGGTAAGCCAGAGGTCGCTGCTGCCGTGACCCATCATAAAGATAACAGACCTCTGAGCCCAGCATGGGTAAGCCAGAGGTCGCTGCTGCCGTGACCCATCATAAAGATAACAGACCTCTGAGCCCAGCATGGGTAAGCCAGAGGTCGCTGCTGCCGTGACCCATCATAAAGATAACAGACCTCTGAGCCCAGCATGGGTAAGCCAGAGGTCGCTGCTGCCGTGACCCATCATAAAGATAACAGACCTCTGAGCCCAGCATGGGTAAGCCAGAGGTCGCTGCTGCCGTGACCCATCATAAAGATAACAGACCTCTGAGCCCAGCATGGGTAAGCCAGAGGTCGCTGCTGCCGTGACCCATCATAAAGATAACAGACTTCTGAGCCCAGCATGGGTAAGCCAGAGGTCGCTGCTGCCGTGACCCATCATAAAGATAACAGACCTCTGAGCCCAGCATGGGTAAGCCAGAGGTCGCTGCTGCCGTGACCCATCATAAAGATAACAGACCTCTGAGCCCAGCATGGGTAAGCCAGAGGTCGCTGCTGCCGTGACCCATCATAAAGATAACAGACCTCTGAGCCCAGCATGGGTAAGCCAGAGGTCGCTGCTGCCGTGACCCATCATAAAGATAACAGACCTCTGAGCCCAGCATGGGTAAGCCAGAGGTCGCTGCTGCCGTGACCCATCATAAAGATAACAGACCTCTGAGCCCAGCATGGGTAAGCCAGAGGTCGCTGCTGCCGTGACCCATCATAAAGATAACAGACCTCTGAGCCCAGCATGGGTAAGCCAGAGGTCGCTGCTGCCGTGACCCATCATAAAGATAACAGACCTCTGAGCCCAGCATGGGTAAGCCAGAGGTCGCTGCTGCCGTGACCCATCATAAAGATAACAGACCTCTGAGCCCAGCATGGGTAAGCCAGAGGTCGCTGCTGCCGTGACCCATCATAAAGATAACAGACCTCTGAGCCCAGCATGTGTAAGCCAGAGGTCGCTGCTGCCGTGACCCATCATAAAGATAACAGACCTCTGAGCCCAGCATGGGTAAGCCAGAGGTCGCTGCTGCCGTGACCCATCATAAAGATAACAGACCTCTGAGCCCAGCATGGGTAAGCCAGAGGTCGCTGCTGCCGTGACCCATCATAAAGATAATAGACCTCTGAGCCCAGCATGTGTAAGCCAGAGGTCGCTGCTGCCGTGACCCATCATAAAGATAACAGACCTCTGAGCCCAGCATGGGTAAGCCAGAGGTCGCTGCTGCCGTGACCCATCATAAATATAACAGACCTCTGAGCCCAGCATGGGTAAGCCAGAGGTCGCTGCTGCCGTGACCCATCATAAAGATAACAGACCTCTGAGCCCAGCATGGGTAAGCCAGAGGTCGCTGCTGCCGTGACCCATCATAAAGATAACAGACCTCTGAGCCCAGCATGGGTAAGCCAGAGGTCGCTGCTACCATGACATCTCTGGATCGCTGAATCCAGCACAGATACATCAGCAGCTGTGGCTAGTCCACAATCAGCTTGAGTGTAACAGCAGCAGGAAGTGAATTAAAGCAACGGGAATATAGCAGCAGCAGGAGTGTAATAGCAGGTGTGGCTGGAACTACAGCTTCAAGCTGAGAGCATCATTCCTCCACATCTTCACCTCATTAATTCTCCACATCGGAGGAAAAAATCTATTTTTTTCCTCTTAAAGGATGTTTAAGAGATTAAAAAGTAATGAATAAAGAGGTAAACATCATCCTCTAATATGCAATATTTTAACACAAAAATTTATTCAGCACCAGAGATAGTATCACTATTCTATAACAAAATTCTAAAGTTTAATTAACGAACACAGTATTCCATTTTTTTTCTCTTCTGGTTTAGACAGTGTTTGGCAGTGTATGAATTTAATTTACTATTCTTGTGACTCTATTGAAAAGTGACACAAAAGAATAAGGAAAAGCTTGGAATTTGATGCATGTTAATAAGCAGACGAACTGATGGTGTTTCAGTTGCTGGGAATGTTGCTGATCATCCTGGACCTGAGAAACAAGGTAGGCCAACTCTATATTGCAAACTGAGAGACCTCGAGGCTTACACACTGATACCTATACACTGAGACCTGTACACTGAGACCTGCACAATGAGACCAAGACACTGAGCCCCGTACACTGAGACCTGTACACTGAGACCTGCGCATTGAGAACTGCACAATGAGACCAAGACATTGAGCCCTGTACACTGAGACCTGTACACTGAGACCTGCACAATGAGACCAAGACACTGAGCCCTGTACACTGAACCCTGTACACTGAGACCTGCACAATGAGACTTGTACACCGAGGCCTATACACTGAGACCTATACAATGAGGCCTGTATACCGAGGCCTATATAATGAGACTTGTACAATGAGGCCTGTACACTGAAATCTGTACACCAAGGCTTATACACTGACCTGTACATTGAAACCTGTACAATGAGAACTGTACACCGACTCCTATACACTGAGACCTGTACATTGAGGCCTATGCACTAAGATCTGTACACTGAGACCTATAAGAACATATACAATGAGACCTGTACACTGAGACCTATAAGAACATATAATGAGACCCGTACACTGAGATCTATACAATGGGGCCTGTACAATGAGGCCTGTATGCTGAGACCTATGGAATTAGATCTGTACACTGAGACCTGTACACTAAGGCCTGCACACTGAGACCTGTCACTGAGATCTGTACACTAAGACCTGTACAATGAGACTTGTACATTGAAGCCTGTACACTGATACCTGTACACTGAGACCTATACAATGAGACATGTACACTGAGACCTGTATAATGAGACCTGAACATTAAAATGGTATAAAATACCGACAGATTGTTAGGTAAGACACATATGCAACAGTTAGGTATCTTTATTTCGAAACGTTTCTCCTACACAGTAGGCTTCTTCAGTCGAGTACAGAAAAGTTGATAGAAGCAGAAGAGACTTGAAGACGATGTAATCAGTCCATCACCCTTAAAGTTTTGAGGTGGTCAGTCCCTCAGTCTGGAGAAGAGCATTGTTCCAAAGTTTGAAACAATATGGAGTTGAAGTGACAGGATGGAGCCTTATATAGCGCCAGGAGGTGAGACGTAGGTCACTAATATATATATATATATATATATATATATATATATATATATATATATATATATATATATATATATATATATATATATATATATATATATAAGCGCTATATAAGGCTCCACCCTGTCACTTCAACTCCATATTGTTTCAAACTTTGGAACAATGCTCTTCTCCAGACTGAGGGACTGACCACCTCAAAACTTTAAGGGTGATGGACTGATTACATCGTCTTCAAGTCTCTTCTGCTTCTATCAACTTTTCTGTACTCGACTGAAGAAGCCTACTGTGTAGGAGAAACGTTTCGAAATAAAGATACCTAACTGTTGCATATGTGTCTTACCTAACACAATGAGACCTGTACACTGAGACCACTACACTGAAACTTATACAATGAGACCTTTACAATAAGACTTGCACACTGAGACTAGTACACTGAGAGTTATACACCGAGACCTGTACATTGAGACCTATACACTGAGACCTGTACACTGAGACCTCTACAATTAGACCTGTACACTGAGACCTATACACTGAGGGGTGTACACTGAGGCCAGTACATTGAGACCTGTACACTGAGGCCTGTACAATGAGACCTATACAGCATATGGGCGCCTGACAAACCTGAGATTAGCATTCCGATACCTAAGTAAGGAATCTTTCAAGACACTGTACACCGTGTACGTCAGGCCCATACTGGAGTATGCAGCACCAGTTTGGAACCCACACCTGGGTAAAGGTTTGCGACAAGGTTAGTTCCAGAGCTAAGGAGAATGTCCTATGAAGAAAGGTTGAGGGAAATCGGCCTGACGACACTGGAGGACAGGAGGGATAGGGGAGACATGATAACGACATACAAAATACTGCGTGGAATAGACAAGGTGGACAGAGACAATATGTTCCAGAGAGCGGACACAGAAACAAGGGGTCACTCTTGGAAGTTGAAAGACTCAGATGAACCATAGGGATTTTAGGAAGCATTTCTTCAGTCACAGAGTGGTCAGGAAGTAGAATAGTCTTGCGAGCGAGGTAGTAGAGGCAGGAACCATACATAGCTTTAAGACGAGGTATGATAAAGCTCATGGAGCAGGGAGAGAGAGGACCTAGTAGCGTTCATTGAAGAGGTGGGGCCAGGAGCTGAGTCTCGACCCCTGCAGCTACAATTAGGTGAGTACTGAGACCTGTACACTGAGACCTGGACCTGTTTGATGACCTAGTCCCCGACCACACTCACCTGTAACCCACACACCCACCCGCCACTACACATCACCTGCAACTTACACACGCCCACACCCACCCACCTCCACATATCACCTGCAACTCACATACGCCCACACCCACCCACCTCTACACATCACCTGCAACTAACATACACCCACCCACCTCATATCACCTGCAACTCACACACGCCCACACCCACCCACCTCTACACATCACCTGCAACTCACGCCCACACCCACCCACCTCCACACATCACCTGCAACTCACACACGCCCACACCCACCCACTTCCACACATCACCTGCAACTCACACACACCCACACCCACCCACCTCTACACATCACCTGCAACTCACACACGCCCACACCCACCCACCTCCACACATCACCTGCAAATCTCACACGCCCACACCCACCCAACTCCACACATTACCTACAATTCACACACGCCCACCTCTATACATCACCTACAACTCACACACGCCCACACCCACCCACCTCCACACATCAACTGCAACTCACACACGCTCACACTCACCCACCTCTACACATCATTTGCAACTCACACACACCCACACCCACCCACCTCTACACATCACCTACAACTCACATACGCCCACACCCACCCACCTCCACACATCACCTGCAACTCACACGCCCACACCCACCCACCTCCACACATCACCTGCAACTCTCACACGCCCACACCCACCCACCTCCACACATCAACTGCAACTCACACTCGCCCACACCCACCTGCCACACATCACCTGCAACTCACACACGCCCACACCCACCCACCTCCACACATCACCTGCAACTCACACTCGCCCACACCCACCTGCCACACATCACCTGCAACTCAAACACACCCACAGCCACCCACCTCTACACATCACCTGCAACTCTCACACGCCCACACCCACCCACCTCCACACATCACCTGCAACTCACACACGCCCACACCCACCCACCTCCACACATCACCTGCAACTCAAACACACCCACAGCCACCCACCTCTACACATCACCTGCAACTCTCACACGCCCACACCCACCCACCCACCTCCACACATCACCTGCAACTCACACTCGCCCACACCCACCCACCTCCACACATCACCTGCAACTCAAACACACCCACAGCCACCCACCTCTACACATCACCTGCAACTCTCACACGCCCACACCCACCCACCCACCTCCACACATCACCTGCAACTCACACTCGCCCACACCCACCCACCTCCACACATCACCTGCAACTCTCACGCGCCTCGTCCACACTGTGCTCCTTATATGCAACCTACAATCAGGACCCTGTAAATCACCATCAGGTCCGTGTAAGTCATAATCAGGCTCACGTAACCCACCGTCCGGCCCATGTAATCCAAAATCCTGCCCAGCTAACCCATAATCTCGCCCATATAACTCAATCCCATCCTTGTAACCCACAATCCCGCTCTTGTAACCCCCACACTGCGGCCCATATAACCCACGCTACCGCCCATGTAAACGCACACTGCCGGCGAGGCTGACGCACGATAAGCCGCTCCTGACAGCCCTTGCTTCACGCCCATTCAGCATATTAGGACCTGATAACATGAATACTCTCGATACCTCCCAACAAGGGACGCCGCCAGGGACCGGATCAGCGAATCTCGCCCCTAAAACTTAATCCCAACTCAATTTGCTGCGGCCCTGCAAGACAGTGCTAATCCACGGCCGCACGCACTACTCACCACCACATGTTGGGCAAGCCAATTCTCGACCCAAGGAACCCGGCAAGGAAAAAAATTATTTTCCTGAGGCCAGTAGACATCAAAAAATGATATCCCATTTTTTTCATAAACGATCGTTAATCCCAGAGATATAATGCAATTTGTGACGGGGAATGTTCCGTCACACACACATTGAGGTATGTTACACTAACATAGTTAACAACATACATACTGTCACATACTGAGGTATGCTACACTAACATAGTTAACAACATACATACTGCCACATACTGAGGTATGTTACACTAACATAGTTAACAACATACATACTATCACACACTGAGGTATGTTACACTAACATAGTTAACAACATACCTTCTGTCACATACTGAGGTATGTTACACTAACATAGTTAACAACATACATACTATCACACACTGAGGTATGTTACACTAACATAGTTAACAACATACCTTCTGTCACATACTGAGGTATGTTACACTAACATAGTTAACAACATACCTTCTGTCACATACTGAGGTATGTTACACTAACATAGTTAACAACATACATACTATCACACACTGAGGTATATTACACTAACATAGTTAACAACATACCTTCTGTCACATACTGAGGTATGTTACACTAACATAGTTAACAACATACCTTCTGTCACATACTGAGGTATGTTACACTAACATAGTTAACAACATACCTTCTGTCACATACTGAGGTATGTTACACTAACATAGTTAACAACATACCTTCTGTCACATACTGAGGTATGTTACACTAACATAGTTAACAACATACCTTCTGTCACATACTGAGGTATGTTACACTAACATAGTTAACAACATACATACTGCCACATACTGAGGTATGTTACACTAACATAGTTAACAACATACATACTGCCACATACTGAGGTATGTTACACTAACATAGTTAACAACATACATACTGTCACACATTCTGGTATGTTACACCAACACATTTAATGTTAGACAAAGTTTTAGGTTTGATGTCAGTAAACAAAATCAATTTCAATTATAATTTATAATTCATCAACACACTCAGAAGAACAGTAAAAACTTTTGTACAGAAAAATAACTATAAAAAGGATTACATTAGAACTTAATTATAAAAAGAATTGTGAGTTAATAATTACAAAAATAATCACCCCACTGGCGAGGGCTCTTAATCTAAGCATCTTGAGCAGCCTTTCCCTTCTTAGATACAACCTCATAAGTCCTTATTTCCCACCCGTTGTGTGATCCCTACGGATTTAGGGCTTTCCCACAATTGTAATAATAATAATAAATGTAATAATAATAGTAATAATTCTTGCAAAAATAATATTTGTAATAATAATAATAATAATAATACAGTTACTTTTCATTCCATGGCCTCCATCTCATTACCTCCATCACTTACAATGACTGAATCGTCTTGTAACATACTTTAGTATTCTTCCTTCTTTAGTATTCCTTCCTGGTCACAGACCGGGCCGCGGGGGCGTTGACCCCCGGAACTCTCTCAAGGTAAACTTCAGGTAAACATCACAAACCAAAACAATATCTAGTTATAGTTTTGTTTGAAAGGTCTGTTGTTTCTCTAATCTATTTCAGTATCGCCCCTATCACTCCTGTGCCATTTCTCTTCTTTTTTGTCAAACCTTTCAACCTTACTTTTGTTCCTTTTACATTTTCTTCGTTTTTTTTTTACCTTTCTTTCTCCTCTTTCATCAATCCCTCTCCCTTTTCTCACCTTACTTTCTTCACTAGCATTAGTTTCGTTCCTTCTATATCCTCCCTCGTGCCAACTTTTCACTTCCGTCCTTTCCTCCTGCCTACACTCCATCCTCTACTCCTCGTTTCTTACTTGTTCCACTTTTCTTATACTGTTCCTCCTCTTTTTTGTTACTGTCGAATTTCTTCCTCCTCGTCTGCCTTCTCATCTTCCTCGTGATGCTTCATACAGCAACTTTCGCACATCCAAGGTCCCAAGTCTTTCGCCAGCATCATTTAGGGATCAGGAAGGCAAGTGACGTTACACTGTTGTGCGGAGATGCCAATGTACCTCAACAAACCTTGCCTCCACCAGCCACATCAACGTTGTTACCCACCACAAACCTTGCCTCCACCAGCCACATCAACGTTGTTATCCATCACAAACCTTGCCTCCACCAGCCACATCAGCGTTGTTACCCACTACAAACCTTGCCTCCACCAGCCACATCAACGTTGTTACCCACCACAAACCGTGCCTCCACCAGCCACATCAACGTTGTTACCCACCACAAACCTTGCCTCCACCAGCCACATCAACGTTGTTACCCACCACAAACCTTGCCTCCACCAGCCACATCAACGTTGTTACCCACCACAAACCTTGCCTCCACCAGCCACATCAGCGTTGTTACCCACCACAAATCTTGCCTCCACCAGCCACATCAGCGTTGTTACCCACCACAAATCTTGCCTCCACCAGCCACATCAGCGTTGTTACCCACCACAAACCTTGCCTCCACCAGCAACATCAGCGTTGTTATCAACCACAAACCTTGCCTCCACCAGCCACATCAACGTTGTTACCCACCACAAACCTTGCCTCCACCAGGCACATCAGCGTTGTCACCCATCACAAACCTTGCCTCTACCAGTCACATCAACGTTGTTACCCACCACAAATCTTGCCTCCACCAGGCACATCAGCGTTGTTACCCATCACAAACCTTGCCTCTACCAGCCACATCAACGTTGTTACCCACCACAAATCTTGCCTCCACCAGCCAGATCAGCGTTTTTACCCACCACAAACCTTGCCTCCACCAGCCACATCAGCCTTGTTACCCACCACAAATCTTGCCTCCACCAGCCACATCAACGTTGTTACCCACCACAAATCTTGCCTCCACCTGCCACATCAGCGTTGTTACCCACCACAAATCTTGCCTCCACCAGCCACATCAGCGTTGTTACCCACCACAAATCTTGCCTCCACCTGCCACATCAGCGTTGTTACCCACCACAAATCTTGCCTCCACCAGCCACATAAGCGTTGTTACCCACCACAAACCTTGCCTCTACCAGCCACATCAGCGTTGTTATCAACCACAAACCTTGCCTCCACCACCAACATCAGCGTTGTTACCCACAACAAACCTTGCCTCCACCAGCCACATCAACGTTGTTACCAACCACAAACCTTGCCTCCACCAGCCACATCAGCGTTGTTACCCACCACAAACCTTGCCTCTACCAGCCACATCAACGTTGTTACCCACCACAAACCTGGCCTCCACCAGCCACATCAGCGTTGTTACCCACCACAAACCTTGCCTCCACCAGCCACATCAGCGTTGTTACCCTCCACAAACCTTGCCTCCACCAGCCACATCAGCATTGTTACCCACCACAAATCTTGCCTCCACCTGCCACATCAGAGTTGTTACACACCACAAATCTTGCCTCCACCAGCCTCATCAGCGTTGTTACCCACCACAAACCTTGCCTCTACCAGCCACATTAGCGTTGTTATCAACCACAAACCTTGCCTCCACCAGCCACATCAGCGTTGTTACCCACCACAAACCTTGCCTCTACCAGCCACATCAACGCTGTTACCCACCACAAACCTGGCCTCCACCAGCCACATCAGCGTTGTTACCCACCACAAACCTGGCCTCCACCAGCCACATCAGCGTTGTTACCCACCACAAACCTTGCCTCCACCAGCCACATCAACGTTGGTGCCCACCACAAACCTGGCCTCCACCAGCCACATCAGCGTTGTTACCCACCACAAATCTTGCCTCCAGCAGCCACATCAACGTTGTTACCAACCACAAATCTTGCCTCTACCAGCCACATCAACACTGTTACCCACCACAAATCTTGCCTCCACCAGCCACATCAGCGTTGTTACCCACCACAAACCTTGCCTCTACCAGCCACATCAACGTTGTTACCCACCACAAACCTTGCCTCCACCAGCCACATCAGCGTTGTTACCCACCACAAACCTTGCCTCCACCAGCCACATCAGCGTTGTTACCCTCCACAAACCTTGCCTCCACCAGCCACATCAGCGTTGTTACCCACCACAAATCTTGCCTCCACCTGCCACATCAGCGTTTTTACCCACCACAAATCTTGCCTCCACCAGCCTCATCAGCGTTGTTACCCACCACAAACCTTGCCTCTACCAGCCACATTAGCGTTGTTATCAACCACAAACCTTACCTCCACCAGCCACATCAGCGTTGTTACCCACCACAAACCTTGCCTCTACCAGCCACATCAACGCTGTTACCCACCACAAACCTGGCCTCCACCAGCCACATCAGCGTTGTTACCCACCACAAACCTGGCCTCCACCAGCCACATCAGCGTTGTTACCCACCACAAACCTTGCCTCCACCAGCCACATCAACGTTGGTGCCCACCACAAACCTGGCCTCCACCAGCCACATCAGCGTTGTTGCCCACCACAAATCTTGCCTCCAGCAGCCACATCAACGTTGTTACCAACCACAAATCTTGCCTCTACCAGCCACATCAGCGTTGTTACCCACCACAAACCTTGCCTCCACCATCCACATTAGCGTTGTTACCCACCACAAACTTTGCCTCCAAAAGCAACATCAGCGTTGTTACCCACCACAAACCTTGCCTCCACCAGCCACATCAGCGTTGTTACCCATCACAAACCTTGCCTCCACCAGCCACATCAGCGTTGTTACTCACCACAAACCTTGCCAGTACCAGCCACATCAACATTGTTACCCACCACAAACCTTGCCTCCACCAGCTACATCAGCGTTGTTACCCACCACAAACCTTGCCTCTACCAGTCACATCAACATTATTACCCACCAAAAATCTTGCCTCCACCAGCCACATCAGCGTTGTTACCCACCACAAATCTTGCCTCCACCAGCCACATCAGCGTTGTTACCCACCACAAACCTTGCCTCCACCAGCCACATCAACGTTGTTACCCACCACAAACCTTGCCCCCACCAGGCACATCAGCGTTGTTACCCACCAGAAACCTTGCCTCCACCAGCCACATCAACGTTGTTACCCACCACAAACCTTGCCTCCACCAGCCACATCAGCGTTGTTACCCACCACAAACCTTGCCTTCACCAGCCACATCAGCGTTGCTAGCCACCACAAACCTTGCCTCCACCAGCCACATCAACGTTGTTACCCACCACAAACCTTGCCTCCACCAGGCACATCAGCGTTGATACCCATCACAAACCTTGCCTCTACCAGCCACATCAACGTTGTTACCCACCACAAATCTTGCCTCCACCAGCCACATCAGCGTTGTTACCCATCACAAACCTTGCCTCTACCAGCCACATCAACGTTGTTACCCACCACAAATCTTGCCTCCACCAGCCACATCAGCGTTGTTACCCACCACAAACCTTGCCTCCACCAGCCACATCAGCCTTGTTACCCACCACAAATCTTGCCTCCACCAGTCACATCAACGTTGTTACCCACCACAAATCTTGCCTCCACCAGTCACATCAACGTTGTTACCCACCACAAATCTTGCCTCCACCAGTCACATCAACGTTGTTACCCAAAACAAATCAGCGTTGTTACCACAAACCTTGCCCCCACAAACCTTGAAACCTTGCCTCCACCAGCCACATCACGTTGTTACCCAGTACAAATCGCCTTGTTGCTGCCCACCACAAATCTTGCCTCCACCAGCCACATCAGCACTGTTACCCACCACAAACCTTGCCTCCACCAGCCACAACAGCACTGTTACCCACCACAAACCTTGCCTCCACCAGCCACATCAGCGTTGTTACCCACTACAAACCTTGCCTCTACCAGCCACATCAACGTTGTTAGCCACCACAAACCTTGCCTCCACCAGCCACATCAGTGTTGTTACCCACTACAAACCTTGCCTCCACCAGCCACATCAGCGTTGTTACCCACTACAAACCTTGCCTCTACCAGCCACATCAACGTTGTTACCCACCACAAATCTTGCCTCCACCAGCCACATCAGCATTGTTACCCACAACAAATCTTGCCTCCACCAGCCACATCAGTGTTGTTACCCACCACAAATCTTGACTCCACCAGCCACATCAGCGTTGTTACCCACCACAAACCTTGCCTCTCCAGCCACATCAACGTTGTTACCCAGCACAAACCTTGCCTCCACCAGCCACATCAACGTTGCTGCCCACCAGAAACCTGGCCTCCACCAGCCACATCAGCGTTGTTACTCACCACAAATCTTGCCTCCACCAGCCACATCAACGTTGTTACCCACTACAAACCTTGCCTCCACCAGCCACATCAACGTTGCTGCCCACCACAAACCTTGCCTCCACCAGCCACATCAACGTTGCTGCCCACCACAAACCTTGCCTCCACCAGCCACATCAACGTTGCTGCCCACCACAAACCTTGCCTCCACCAGCCACATCAACGTTGCTGCCCACCACAAACCTTGCCTCCACCAGCCACATCAACGTTGCTGCCCACCACAAACCTTGCCTCCACCAGCCACATCAACGTTGCTGCCCACCACAAACCTTGCCTCCACCAGCCACATCAACGTTGCTGCCCACCACAAACCTTGCCTCCACCAGCCACATCAACGTTGCTGCCCACCACAAACCTTGCCTCCACCAGCCACATCAACGTTGCTGCCCACCACAAACCTTGCCTCCACCAGCCACATCAACGTTGCTGCCCACCACAAACCTTGCCTCCACCAGCAACACTAACGTTGTTACCCACCACAAACCTTGCCTCCACCAGCCACATCAGCGTTGTTACCCACCACAAACCTTGCCTCCACCAGCCACATCAGTGTTGTTACCCACCACAAACCTTGGCTCCACCAGCCACATGAACGTTGTTACCCACCACAAATCTTGCCTCTACCAGCCACATCAACGTTGTTACCCACCACAAATCTTGCCTCCACCAGCCACATCAGCGTTGTTACCCACCACAAACCTTGCCTCCACCAGCCACATCAGCGTTGTTACCCACTACAAACCTTGCCTCCACCTGCCACATCAGCGTTGTTACCCACCACAAACCTTGCCTCCACCAGCCACATCAACGTTGTTACCCACTACAAACCTTGCCTCCACCAGCCACATCAACGTTGCTGCCCACCACAAACCTTGCCTCCACCAGCAACACTAACGTTGTTACCCACCACAAATCTTGCCTCTACCAGCCACATCAATATTGTTACCCACCACAAACCTTGCCTCCACCAGCCACATCAGCGTTGTTACCCACCACAAATCTTGCCTCCACCAGCCATATCAACGTTGTTACCCACTACAAACCTTGCCTCCACCAGCCACATCAACGTTGCTGCCCACCACAAACCTTGCCTCCACCAGCCTCATCAGCGTTGTTACCCACCACAAACCTTGCCTCCACCAGCCACATCAGCGTTGTTACCCACCACAAACCTTGCCTCCACCAGCCTCATCAGCGTTGTTACCCACCACAAACCTTGCCTCCACCAGCCTCATCAGCGTTGTTACCCACCACAAACCTTGCCTCCACCAGCCACATCAGCGTTGTTACCCACCACAAACCTTGCCTCCACCAGCCACATCAACGTTGTTACCCACCACAAACCTTGCCTCCACCAGCCTCATCAGCGTTGTTACCCACCACAAACCTTGCCTCCACCAGCCACATCAGCGTTGTTACCCACCACAAACCTTGCCTCCACCAGCCACATCAGTGTTGTTACCCACCACAAACCTTGCCTCCACCAGCCACATCAACGTTGTTACCCACCACAAATCTTGCCTCCACCAGCCACATCAACGTTGTTACCCACCACAAATCTTGCCTCCACAAGCCACATCAGCGTTGTTACCCACCACAAACCTTGCCTCCACCAGCCACATCAGCGTTGTTACCCACCACAAACCTTGCCTCCACCAGCCACATCAGCGTTATTACCCACTACAAACCTTGCCTCCACCTGCCACATCAGCGTTGTTACCCACCACAAACCTTGCCTCCACCAGCCACATCAGCGTTGTTACCCACTACAAACCTTGCCTCCACCAGCCACATCAACGTTGCTGCCCACCACAAACCTTGCCTCCACCAGCCACATCAGCGTTGTTACCCACTACAAACCTTGCCTCCACCAGCCACATCAACGTTGTTACCCACCACAAATCTTGCCTCTACCAGCCACATCAATACTGTTACCCACCACAAACCTTGCCTCCACCAGCCACATCAGCGTTGTTACCCACCACAATCCTTGCCTCCACCAGCCACATCAACGTTGTTACCCACCACAAATCTTGCCTCCACCAGCCACATCAACGTTGTTATCCACCACAAATCTTGCCTCCACCAGCCACATCAGCGTTGTTACCCACCACAAACCTTGCCTCCACCAGCCACATCAGCGTTGTTACCCACCACAAACCTTGCCTCCACCAGCCACATCAACGTTGTTACCCACCACAAATCTTGCCTCCACCAGCCACATCAGCGTTGTTACCCACCACAAATCTTGCCTCCACCAGCCACATCAGCGTTGTTACCCACCACAAACCTTGCCTCCACCAGCCACATCAACGTTGTTACCCACCACAAATCTTGCCTCCACCAGCCACATCAGCGTTGTTACCCACCACAAATCTTGCCTCCACCAGCCACATCAGCGTTGTTACCCACCACAAACCTTGCCTCCACCAGCCACATCAGCGTTGTTACCCACCACAAATCTTGCCTCCACCAGCCACATCAGCGTTGTTACCCACCACAAACCTTGCCTCCACCAGCCACATCAGCGTTGTTACCCACCACAAATCTTGCCTCCACCAGCCACATCAGCGTTGTTACCCACCACAAACCTTGCCTCCACCAGCCACATCAACGTTGTTACCCACCACAAATCTTGCCTCCACCAGCCACATCAGCGTTGTTACCCACCACAAATCTTGCCTCCACCAGCCACATCAGCGTTGTTACCCACCACAAACCTTGCCTCCACCAGCCACATCAACGTTGTTACCCACCACAAACCTTGCCTCCACCAGCCACATCAGCGTTGTTACCCACCACAAATCTTGCCTCCAGCCACATCAGCGTTGTTACCCACCACAAACCTTGCCTCCACCAGCCACATCATCGTTGTTACCCACCACAAATCTTGCCTCCACCAGCCACATCAGCGTTGTTACCCACCACAAATCTTGCCTCCAGCCACATCAGCGTTGTTACCCACCACAAACCTTGCCTCCACCAGCCACATCAGCGTTGTTACCCACCACAAATCTTGCCTCCACCAGCCACATCAGCGTTGTTACCCACCACAAATCTTGCCTCCACCAGCCACATCAGCGTTGTTACCCACCACAAACCTTGCCTCCACCAGCCACATCAGCGTTGTTACCCACCACAAACCTTGCCTCCACCAGCCACATCAGCGTTGTTACCCACCACAAATCTTGCCTCCACCAGCCACATCAGCGTTGTTACCCACCACAAACCTTGCCTCCACCAGCCACATCAGCGTTGTTTCCCACCACAAACCTTGCCTTCACCAGCCACATCAGCGCTGCTAGCCACCACAAACCTTGCCTCCACCAGCCACATCAACGTTGTTACCCACCACAAATCTTGCCTCCACCAGCCACATCAACGTTGTTACCCACCACAAATCTTGCCTCCACCAGCCACATCAGCGTTGTTACCCACCACAAACCTTGCCTCCACCAGCCACATCAGCGTTGTTACCCACCACAAACCTTGCCTCCACCAGCCACATCAGCGTTGTTACCCACCACCTTGCCTCCACAAGCCACATCAGCGTTGTTACCCACCACAAATCTTGCCTCCACCAGCCACATCAGCGTTGTTACCCACCACAAACCTTGCCTCCACCAGCCACATCAACGTTGTTACCCACCACAAATCTTGCCTCCACCAGCCACATCAGCGTTGTTACCCACCACAAATCTTGCCTCCACCAGCCACATCAGCGTTGTTACCCACCACAAACCTTGCCTCCACCAGCCACATCAACGTTGTTACCCACCACAAATCTTGCCTCCACCAGCCACATCAGCGTTGTTACCCACCACAAATCTTGCCTCCACCAGCCACATCAGCGTTGTTACCCACCACAAACCTTGCCTCCACCAGCCACATCAACGTTGTTACCCACCACAAATCTTGCCTCCACCAGCCACATCAGCGTTGTTACCCACAAAAAACCTTGCCTCCACCTGCCACATCAGCGTTGTTACCCACCACAAACCTTGCCTCCACCAGCCACATCAACGTTGCTGCCCACCACAGACCTTGCCTCCACCAGCCACATCAACGTTGTTACCCACCACAAATCTTGCCTCCACCAGCCACATCAACGTTGTTACCCACCACAAACCTTGCCTCCACCAGCCACATCAACACTGATGTACACCTCAACAAACCCTCAACTGGTGCAGCTTTTTATAGGTTACACACATCCACGGGTTGTGCAGTTACTAACACAACGCTCAGGTGTGTGGGGGCACCGGCTGGGAAGGCAGAGTCCGAGCAAATGTATTAGATAGAAAAACAGGAATTTAAGGCAGCGTTCAAGGAGAGCTTTATCCTGGAAAGCTTTATTAAGGAAAGCTTTAAGAAAAGCTTTATCAAGGAATACCTTATCTTGGAAAGCCTTTATCCAGGAAGGTTTTAACAAGGAAAGCTTTATCTTCGAAAGCTTTATCAAAGTGGGCTTATCCTGGAAAGCTTTAAGGAAAGCTTTATCAATGGAAACTTTAATGGAAAGCTTTCTTTGTCGAAGAAAGCTTTATCAAGGACAGCTTCTTCAAAGAAAATTGATCAAGGAGAGCTCTATGAAGGAAGGCCTCTTCAAGGAAAACAAAACTTTATCAAGGGAAACAAGCTACAGACTGGCTACAACAGACTTGAGATACATGTTGAAGCCAGCTGACCTTCCATGACAAGCGAGAGAACGCTGGCATAAAGACTGACTACCACTGTCACCTTCGTTGTAGACTTCCTCTCGCCACTACTGACGGAGGTGGTCCCCTCAAGGAAGGTTCCTTGATGTTGGTGAGGGGCTCTTGATTTAGGGAATTGGATCTGTGCTCCAGTTCCCCAAATTAAGCCTGAATGCCTTCCACATCCCCCCCCCCCAGGCGCTGTATAATCCTCCGGGTTTAGCGCTTCCCCCTTGATTATAATAATAATAATAATGACGGAGGTGGTGCTTATAACCTCGTCGATGCAGCATCTTCAGGCAGGAACGGAGAAGAATGATGCTGCGGGAGAGTTAGGAGGCGCCTTAACCCACATCCAGATCACAACAGTTACCCGGCTAAAAATAGTCTGTGCAGTGAGCAAAAAGTGATGGGACGAAGTGAAGCTGCACCTTTCCGGTTACTAGCGCTTGTTAAGACCACCCGTTCGATAGTGACGCGTGCTACATCATCGTTCTCTCTCAACACTTACCTGGAGGGTATTCCGGGGATCAACACCCCCGCCCTCTGGCCCGGTCCACGACCAGACCTTCCGGTGGATCAGGGCCCGGCTGATCCGGCACCGACTTTAAGTGTCTGTCCAGCTCCTTCTTTGATGTGTATCATTTTACTTATGAAATCCCTACCCCCACCCCCTTCTAGGACACCTAAACACCTTCCAGGACACATACTTCCCTTCCAATAAGCTTACTTCCCTTCCAGGACGTATACTCCCTTTCCAGGACGCCTTCCCTTTCTTGACTTCTAGCACTTCCATGACTTTCTCATGCATGACGCCCCCACGCCCCCTCCCTCCCTCCCTAACACAAAGGTTTTTGTGAGGTGTTCAATGGGTAGCACATTACTCGCAACATTGACTACACTAACACTGTGTACTAAGCAATCAATCAGGCAAAGGAAGTTCATTCATACATCGTCACCACTAGTCTGGTACTGATCATCCCCAGTCACGCTAGCTGCTTTACCACATGCATCCCTTAAGAAGGTGATATATATCATCTAACAAGGTAGTTATCAAATGCCAAATTAGCTGGTACATTTATTTTTTTAACAAGGTAGCTACCACATGCATCATCTAACAATGTGATTCATACACTACCGAACTTATTAAAGCACTCAGCACTCGACTTAGCAGGAATGCCCAGTTTTATCACCAGAAAGCATTCCTTCCAGTCATTAATTTCTAGGTAGACATGACACTGACACCTGCAGTGTTGACCTCAACCTTTCTCAACATGTGCTCTCACACTCGCTCTCTCAACTTCAACTCTTTTACTTCTTTCTCTCTTTCCCTTACCTTTCTTTCTTACGTTCCCTTAGCATTTATTTTAGATCTTCATCTTAGCATATTTTTCAGCTCTCAATTACCTTCTTAATTCTTCTTGACTTTTCATGTCTGCTGAAAAAGGTTTTGCATTTGAGATATTAGGAGTCAGTCAGCAGGGTGGTGCACACAGTTCATGCACATATAAAGTAAATATCTGCGTATATAAGTGAAGGTGAGTGCATGCAAGCACTATTTTGGATGAGTGTGGATACATGTAGTCACTGGTCTGAGTGATTCTATGGGGATATGTGCGCTCATCTTCTTCGCAAGATTTGCTTCAGAAGCTCCAGAAGGAAATGCTGTTTACTTGTGGTGAGGCTCAAAAGCAGCCGGCACAAAGCCTGGCTACATACGAGGCAACACTCAATATGCAAGACTCAAAACGATACCTCACTTGCACACTAACTATTCACGGGTTTCTACAGCGTATAATAGAAGGGAGGTGGCAGCAATCTCCACTCTCTCCCAGTTAAGAACATAAGAACGAAGGAACACTGCAGAAGGCCTACTGGCCCATGCGAGTGTTCCTTCGTTCTTATGTTCTTAACTGGGAGAGAGTGGAGATTGCTGCCACCTCCCTTCTATTATACGCTGTAGAAACCCGTGAATAGTTAGTGTGCAAGTGAGGTATCGTTTTGAGTCTTGCATATTGAGTGTTGCCTCGTATGTAGCCAGGCTTTATGCCGGCTGCTTTTGAGCCTCACCACAAGTAAACAGCATTTCCTTCTGGAGCTTCTGAAGCAAATCTTGCGAAGAAGATGAGCGCACATATCCCCATAGAATCACTCAGACCAGTGACTACATGTATCCACACTCATGGAGTTGGCTTCATCCACCACAGCACAAGTGAAATACTGTACATAGCTTTCTCAAAATACATACTAAAGTTGAACACACGAATTTTCAGAATTTTTCTGAGAAAATCTGAAAAACTTTGGCAGTGACTTCGATCCTCTCTCAAAAACACTGCACGGGGATCTTGATCAAGCCTCTTAAGATCACCATGCAAAGTGATCTTGGTCTGAGGTCCATTATGCTAGGGAGCTCTAAGTAACGATCATGGAGTACAGGTTCTTGTATCCAATATACAAGAACCACATTCCAATATGTCCTCATTAATCCTAATTACCCTTGCCCTGCGGTATACAAAAGACTGACAGCACCTGTCTGCGGGGTGTTGAGGGACGGGTAGGCGTGTGTGGGCGGGTAAAGGGAAACAAGACGTGACTGGTGGGGGGTAGGCAGTTACGTAGGTAGAAGTAGGTAGGCAGGTAAGTAGGTAGGCAGGTAAGTAGGCTGGTAGGTAGGGAGGTAGGTAGGGAGGTAGGTAGGTAGGTAGACAAGTAGGCAGGTAGGTAAACAGGTAGGTTGGTTGGTTGGTTGGTTGGTTGGTTGGTTGGTTGGTTGGTTGGTTGGTTGGTTGGTTGGTTGGTTGGTTGGTTGGTTGGTTGGTTGGTTGGTTGGTTGGTTGGTTGGTTGGTTGGTTGGTTGGTTGGTTGGTTGGTTGGTTGGTTGGTTGGTTGGTTGGTTGGTTCGTTCGTTGGTTGGTTGGTTGGTTGGTTGGTTGGTTGGTTGGTTGGTTGGTTGGTTCGTTGGTTGGTTGGTAGGTAGGTAGGTAGGTAGGTAGGTAGGTAGGTAAACCATACCCCCGGCCGGGATTGAACCCGCGGTCATAGAGTCTCAAAACTCCAGCCCGTCGCGCTAGCCACTAGACCAGCTAGCCACAATAAGATTCATCCAACTAGGTATATTTCTACACCATAGGAAAGTTAGCACAGGCACCTCTGTGACCACAAATGCAAGTTTTTACAGACGAATCTCCAGCTAGCGTGGCCGTGACGAACTCTAGCTCAAGTCCCTTCACTGCCGTCAACATGACGGCAGTGAAGGGACTTGAGCTAGAGTTCGTCACGGCCACGCTAGCTGGAGATTCGTCTGTAAAAACTTGCATTTGTGGTCACAGAGGTGCCTGTGCTAACTTTCCTATGGTGTAGAAATATACCTAGTTGGATGAATCTTATTGTGGCTAGCTGGTCTAGTGGCTAGCGCGACGGGCTGGAGTTTTGAGACTCTATGACCGCGGGTTCAATCCCGGCCGGGGGTATGGTTTATTTGCAATCGTGTCATTACGATTTCTTGAGTCAGTTAGGTAGGTAGGTGCGTGTGTGTATGTGTACATGTGTGTGTGTGTGTGTGTGTGTGTGTGTGTGTGTGTGTGTGTGTGTGTTTGTGTGTGTGTGTGTGTGTTTGTGTGTGTGTGTGTTTGTGTGTGTACATGTGTGTGTATATTTGTACTCACCTAATTGTGGTTGCAGGGGTCGAGACTCAGCTCCTGGCCCCGCCTCTTCACTGATCGCTACTAGGTCCTGTCTCTCTCTGCTTCCTGAACTGTATCATACCTCTTCTTAAAACTATGTATGGTTCCTGCCTCCACTACTTCACTTGCTAGGCTATTCCACTTCCTGACAACTCTATGACTGAAGAAATACTTCCTAACGTCCCTGTGACTCGTCTGAGTCTTCAGCTTCCAGTTGTGACCCCCTGTTCCTGTGTCCCCTCTCTGGAACATCCCATCTCTGTCCACCTTGTCTATTCCCCGCAGTATCTTGTATGTCGTTATCATGTCTCCCCTGACCCTTCTGTCCTCCAGTGTCGTCAGTCCGATTTCCCTCAAACTTTCCTCGTACGACATTCCCCTGAGCTCTGGGACTAGCCTTGTTGCAAACCTTTGTACTTTCTCTAACTTCTTGACGTGCTTGTTCAAGTGTGGGTTCCAAACAAGTGCTGCATAATCCAGTATGGGCCTGACGTACACGGTGTACAGTGTCTTGAACGATTCCTTACTAAGGTATCGAAACGCTGTTCTCAGGTTTGCCAGGCGCCCATATGCTGCAGCAGTTATCTGGTTGATGTGTGCTTCCGGAGACGTGCTCGGTGTTATACTTACCCCAAGATCTTTCTCTTTGAGCGAGGTTTGCAGTCTTTGGCCACCTAGCCTATACTCTGTCTGCGGTCTTCTTTGCCCTTCCCCGATCTTCATGACTTTGCATTTGGCGGGGTTAAATTCGAGAAGCCAGTTGCTGGACCAGGTGTCCAGTCTGTCCAGGTCTCTTTGAAGTCCTGCCTGATCTTCATCTGATTTAATTCTCCTCATTAACTTTACATCATCTGCGAACAGGGACACTTCTGAGTCTAACCCTTCAATCATGTTATTCACATATACCAAAAATAGCACTAGTCCTAGGACCAATCCCTTTGGGAGTCCTGCTCGTCACAGGTGCCCACTGTGATACCTCATCACGTACCATGACTCGTTGTTGCCTCCCTATCAGGTATTCTCTGATCCAGTGCAGTGTGTGTGTGTGTGTGTGTGCGTGTGTGCGTATGTGTGTGTGTGTGTGTGTGTATGTGTATGTGTGTATGTGTGTGTATGTGTGTGTGTGTGTGTGTGTGTGTGTGTGTGTGTGTGTGTGTGTGTGTGTGTGTGTGTGTGTGTGTGTGTGTGTGTCTGTGTGTGTGTGTGTGTGTGCGTGTGTGTGTATGTGCGTGTGTATGTGCGTGTATGTGCGTGTGTGTGTATGTGCGTGTGTGTGTATGTGCGTGTGTGTGTATGTGCGTGTGTGTGTATGTGCGTGTGTGTGTATGCGCGTGTGTACTCACCTAATTGTGGCTGCAGGGGTCGTCATAACTCCTGGCCCCGCCCCTTCACTGGTCTCTACTAGGTCCACTCTCTCTCTCTCTCTCCCTGCTCCATTAGTTTTATCATACCTCTTCTTAAAGCCATGTATGTATCCTGCCTCCACTACATCACTCTCCAGACTATTCCACTTCCTGACAACTCTATGGCTAAAGAAATACATCCTAACATCACTGTGACTCATCCGAGTCTTCAACTTCTAGTTCTGACCCTTTGTTGCTGTGTCCCATCTCTGGAACATTCTGTTTCTGTCCACCCTGTCAATTCCTCTCAGTGTGTGTGTGTGTGTGTGTGTGTGTGTGTGTGTGTGTGTGTGTGTGTGTGTGTGTGTGTGTGTGTGTGTGTGTGTGTGGACGGAGGTTGGTTATTGGGAGTGGGGTAGGTAGATGTGGGCGAATGCGTTATGTATGTATGTAGGGGGTGGAATTTGCATGTGTGGTGGGGAATGTGAGGTTTGACGAGGCAGCTCTGAAGATAGTTAAATCTTCAACGTGTTGAGATCATTGTAAATCCCACCCTACCTTACTCCAATATAGACTGGGCGGTTACACGAGTGGGTGGGGTTGGGTGTGAACTAGAGATGCCTAGCATGGGCCAGTAGGCCTACTCTAGTGCTCCACTAGTTTTATGCTCAAATAAGTTTGCCAGTTGACGAACCGTTCTATGCATGTTTGTTTGCGAATGGTTAAACAAAACTATAATTGAACTAATGCCTCCACATTCTTGTTTGTACCTTCAAAGTAAACTGAGCCATAAGAGTAAACTTCTTGAAGGCCAACTGCGAATAATCCTTAACCCAGGGCGTTAAGGCAGGACAGTACACGATGATAACTCACGAAATCGTAATAACACAAAGGAAAGCAAATAACAGATCAGTCCCTCGGCCTTGGAGTTAGTGTTCACAGCATCGTGGTGGAGGAGAGTCTGGAGCAAAGGCAAGAAGACTGGCGCTTTTTATAGGCGTCAGTGAAGGACCTACTTCCACTGGGGAATCCCGCCTACCAGTGACTGCCCTAGTCTGCTGCCCGTCCCATTCACTGACGCCTATAAAAAGCGCCAGTCTTCTTGCCTTTGCTCCAGACTCTCCTCCACCACGATGCTGTGAACACTAACTCCAAGGCCGAGGGACTGATTACCTCATCTTTTGTATATAGTTCTACTGTCTTCCTATTATGTCCTAGAATCTGTATTGATAAAGCCACTGGATGGCGAAACGTCTACTACATTAAAGATATCCAGATGTTGCACATGTGTCTTAACTTTCATATTGTCGGTATTTTATACCTTTCTTGCACAAGTATCTTCTGCTTCTATCAACTTTTTTGTACTTGACTGAAGAAGCCTACTGTGTAGGCGAAACGTTTCATAATAAAGATACCTAACTGTTGCATATGTGTCTTACCTAACAACCTGTCGGTATTTTATACCATTTTAATGTTCAATAACAGAACCGGTGGGGCTCGAACCAATGGGAGGCGAGTCCTAAAACTCGCAGGTCATTGTACTTAACCAGCAGTCCATGAGGGCCCACAAGATTCATTCAACTAGGTATATTCTGTGAAACGTTGATAACATTCAGTGTGTAGTGTAGAACCCTAATGTGATCTACCAATCAGTTCTCGTTTCAAAACGTCAGTATTTGACTAATGTTGAAGGTCAATGTTGCAACGTTCCCTAGTTTTCTCCAAATAGTAATTTATTTATAAGTTATGTTACACTGATTTGGGTTAGGTTGGGTAAGGTTGTGATGTAGTTCAGCTGGGCTTGTGAGGTCTCTGGGGAGACCTAATTTAACCAATTATATGGTCACACCTTGCCTTGGCAAACGTCTGTAGCCACGCCCACGTCTGAGGTCTTTTGTTCTTGACGGCGTCAAATCCAGGCGTCAGGTCGTACACGTGGTTGTGGAGGGTGCTTGGACCACGATATAAGCCCAAGGAACAGCTGAGCAGAGAGATTCGAGCGGAGCTGCTGCTGGGGTGCAGAGCTCCTGAGCAGAGATTCGTGCGGAGCTGCTGCTGGGGTGCAGAGCTCCTGAGCAGAGACTTCGAGCGGAGCTGCTGCTGGGGTGCAGGGCTCGGGAGAAGGCTGCTGAAGTCTCTGGAGGAGACTGTTGGAGGCAGTGGGCAGAGTACTGGCTTGGCGCAGTACTCGTGCTGTGTAGGTCTTGGGACGTGTGGCTTAGTTCCTGTAGTGAACTGTCCTCTGTGCTATATTGTAAGTTATATTCATTTTGGTCAAGTTGATTGTGTTCCCTGTCTCACTGCTTATACATACCATCCCATTTATCTAAACCAATGATATACTCCTGCTCCCAAATATATTATTGTACAAGGACTTAATAATAAACTGTGTTTGAGTAGAATAGTAATATTCACGGTCCCCGTTATTTGCTATTTTATTCATTATTTTATTTCATGTAGTGAGAGGGAGTGTAGTGTGGTGGGTAGAGTAATGAGAGGTGAAGTTGTAGTCACCAGTGACCTTACATTATCTACCTACCTCACTCCTACCACCTCGCCTGTCCCCTACCTACTGACTCCCCCCGCTTACCCCCATATTCCCCTAATCATCACCCCCCTACATGACAAGGTTAACTTACAAAAACCTATAAAAATGTATATTCAGCCACATATAAACAAATTACTGAATCAAGCTTCCATACATCTGCCAATGAGGAATATTATGTATTTCAAATACGAAGACTTCCGTGATTTTTCGCCTTAAAGTGTAACTTAAGAAAGATGGAGTTTGATTTATAACTTAGACAGTTTGAGTTTCTACACAACATAACTAGGAAATGTTCAAATCTTAGAGTTTATCACTTTATGCGAGAGAATGAGATGAATACCGTCAAAGATGTTTTTGTTTGTCACATCAGAGTAGAAACAGTGAATGGAAGTGTTGGTAGAGAAGAGTCGAGTATGTTGCACAAGACAACTGCTGTCAACGAGGCAGGCAACTTACTTCTGGTCAATCAGTCTTCTCACCAGAGTCATCTCACCTGGAAGCCGGTCACATCCTAGCTGGCCTTCTCCCTCCCTTGCTTTCCTCTTTACCCTCTACCTCCCTCACTACTACCTGTTTTCCTCCGCTGCCAACTTTTCTTGCTGTCTCTCTCCCTCCCTCCCTCTCTCTCACATAACTGTCAATTCCTCAACACTGTACAGATTTCCTTCTTACCATCATACTTAACAGCGTGAACCACAAAACTATAAAACAAAATTGTAGTGTACATGGAGAGTGCAAATTTATATACGATAAAAGTTAACACAGCAAGATTTTCTTATAGTAAAACAAGCATGTGACTTTTATGCTAAATAAACAAATTATACCAAGGCTTTTGCTGGCTATTTGCATGCGTGGTTGAGCTCGGTGGCCAACCTGCCGTCAAGTGGCCAAATCTGGCAAGCCCAGACTGCAAAGGTTTTCTGGAATATTCCAAATTCCAAAAATTTATTCGGGCATAGGCTGGAAGAGCACCACGCCCAGCGACAAGTGTCCGGCTAGAGGGTCACGAAGGTGCTCACTTGTGATACTGAGGAACCTTGAAGAGTCTTGTTATATCCCCTGATGTGAAGAGTACAGTACCAGGTTTGTGGTACATAATGGTACTCATTGAGCAGGGTAAGGTACGATTTTTATGGTACATCATGATACTTTAATTTTATACTCCAACATGAGGGGGTAACTCTGCTCAGAAACTAGAAGGTATAATAGGGTGCTGGAGACCTACTCAGCAGACCTACGTAGACATGACTGAATCTGTGTGTACGAATCTCCACGACTATGGTGCTGTTCGCACCTACTCCTAGGTTGAGGGACTGATTACCTCATCTTCTGTACATAGTTCTGTCTTCAAGTTATGTCCTGGAATTTGTATTGATAAAGCCACTGGATGGCGAAACGTCTACAATAAAGATACCCAGATGTTGCACATGTGTCTTCCTCTCATCATGACTGAATCTCTTTCCCTCACCCACCTACCATTTTCCCTACATCTCATGCTCTTCAGAGTTTCCTATCATACATATGAACACAAAACAACCTTCTCATTCAACTACGAACTGAAAATATGTTCTCAATTTAATGACTATTTTTTGTCAGCCTTTACACAAGAAGACGTAAATGAGATTCTAGAAATTAACAATTATTCAGTTCCTGAAGAATTCATATTAACAAACATTGCTGTCACGAGGGACATGGTTATTAAACATATACATAAAATGAAGCAAAATAAGTCCCCAGGACCCGACGAGTTGTTTTCCAGGGTACTTAAAGAATGCAAGATGGAACTTAGTCAGCCGTTAACGAGTGTGTTTAATACGTCCATCCTAACTGGCGTTTGTGCCAGAAATGTGGAAGATAGCTAATGCAGTTCCTATATTCAAATTAGGGGATAAGTCCATTCCATCAAATAACCGTCCAATAAGCCTGACGTCTATAGTAGGCAAATTATTAGAATCAATTATAGCTGATATTATTAGAAGTCATCTTGAAGAGCATAATTTCATTAATGAATCTCAGCAAGGGTTCACGAGAGGTCGTTCCTGCTTGACAAATTTACTGACGTTCTTCAATAAAACATTTGAGGCAGTAGTCAGTGATAAAGAATATGATATTGTTTATTTGGATTTCAGTAAAGCCTTCGATAGAGTACCTCACAAGAGACTTTTAAGAAAAGTGGCAGCTCATGAGGGGAGATATCATTGAAGTGTATAAGTGGATGACGGGCATAAACAAGGGAGACATTAATAAAGTACTGAGGGTGTCGAACCAGGTAAGAACCAGGAATGGTATAAACCTTGGTCCTGCGAGCTGGTACGCCTTCGCCAGTTAAAGATGTTTCGCTTGCGCGAGTGTCTTCGATAGAGCCTACGGAAACGTTGATGCCACCACGCTAGCGCTCGGCGCATCGTGTCATACTGGCGAACATAGGGGCGCCACCCATTGGCGGTTTGTTGAGGATATTACCCACCGGACGAAAGAAAGACTGGAATCGAAGATGCGTAGTTGCTTCGTGTTAGCGTAAGGCATTCTCTCCAGAAATAAGGTTGGAGAGGCGAAGAGCTCGAAGAAGAAGTTGTCGAGACTCCTTTCAGTGCGGGTATTCGGTGTGAATAAAAGTGTATAAGATCGTTCGTTTTGTTACTTTCTGAATATAGTGTTTAACACGCACAACGTCGAGCGAGTTGGGCGTGAACTTATTGTTCATTCGCATTGATCTTGTTGAGATGTCTCCGATATTGAGACGTCTTCGACAGAAAACCAATATATCATCAACGTATCTTTAAAGCCAGGTACCCGTTTTGGGAATGAGGTGCCGAAGGTTCGCTTTCATGAAGAGGTTGGCACTGAGCGTCGTTCATCGCCATCCTGTTACTGTTTGTAAATAGTTAAACCGACATTTCAGTTAGTTGAAATTAACACACGTTCCATACTCAGATTGATGAAATTCGTTAGGAGTTGAGCCAGTGAGTCTTCCGTCTTCAGAATGCGTTGATTGCAAGCAAACAGAACGTTGGTAAAGCAGGGTTGGTCGAAAGGAGCCATGCTTAGTTTTCACACATTCAGGCTGGAGCCTGAGAGCAGCGGTCACCTGAATGTGGGCTTCTGACTGCAGGTCAGAGTACCAGGCAGCTTGGCAGGTGGCCAGTGTGGCGCAATCTCTCCCCATGCCCTAGTGATAGTGGGGATGCCAGTTTGTGTGTTCCAGGATACAGTGCCAGCTTTGTTGCCCTGGCAAGCCATCTGTAAGATTATTCTCCAAAGCCTGCAGCATCCACGAAACCGCAAACAAGGCAAAAACTACTTCTAAACTTTTACCAGGTCAACCGAAACCAGCACGCCTGTATGGCCTTCCTAAGACACACAAACCTGGCATCCCACTACGGCCTATCACTTCGGGCATAGGGAGTGCACCACACAGACTAGCCGGCCACCTTGCCAAATACCTTTCAGCGCTTCTGGGCACTATCAGTCAAGCCCACCTCAAACATTCAGGTGACCTTCTCTCCCGAATTTCCAACCTGAATGTCAAAAACAAAAGCATGGCTTCCTTCGATGTCACAGCCCTCTTTACCAACGTTCCTACTGACGCTGCAATCAACATTCTGAGACAGAGGCTCACTGAAAACCACGACCTCCCTTTACCTCTTCTAGATTTCATCAATCTAGTGGAACTGTGTGTTAATTTCAACTTCTTCAAGTATCAGGACAACTGTTACAAACAATGCTTTGGGATGGCAATGGGCAGCCCGCTCAGTGCTGTGCTTGCCAACCTCTTCATGGAAAACTTGGAGACAGAGAAATTCAGCACCATTCCCAAAACCGTTACCTGGCTAAGATACGTTGATGATATATTGGTTTTCTATCCAAGACGTCTCAATATCCAGGCCCTTCTCAACAAGATCAATGCAGTTGAACCATCAATAAAGTTCACACTTGAACTCGAAAATGATGGCAAACTTCCTTTCCTCGACGTTCTACTGTGCAGATCTCCCGACAGTGACAAACTTCTCTTCAAAGTGTATAGAAAACCTACCAACAAGGACGATCTTATACACTTTTATTCACACCAAGATACCCGCACTAAGAGAGGAGTCCTCATTGGCTTCTTCTTGAGAGCTCTTCGCATCTCCAGCCCTTGTTTTCTAGAAGAAGAATGCACTTACATAACACAAGCCTTTACACGTCTTCAGTTCCCGTCTTTCTTCATCCGAGATTGCAGACTCAAGGCACAAGCTATCCTCAACAAACCGCCCATGGAACAGCCCCCTAAACAGTTCATAGTACTCCCATGTGGCGATGTTGCCACGAATACTCGCCGGGCACTTGCTATGAGTAACATCAACGTTTCCACCATAAACACATCCTCTATCAAAGACCTCACTACTAAACGCAGCCCCACACCTCTAACTTCTACAGCAGGCGTCTACACTATCCCCTGTGGGTTCTGTCCCAAGAAATATGTAGGCGAGACAGGCAGAGATCTTGCAGTCCGCCTGAATGAGCATCGAAATGCCTCTAACAGAGACGATGTAAGGTACGCCTGTGTCCTCCACAGAGACTCCACGGGGCATTTGATGAACTGGAACGAGGCACAACTCGTTCTCACCGAACCAGACCTCAGACGCCGACGGTGCCTAGAAGCCTCACTAATCACCGTCACCGACACTATAGAACGCAACACTGGAAACTACAAAATTTCAAAAACATTGGCATACATGATACTTAAGCAGCACCAACCCAACAACACAGGAGTCACGTGATTTCATCGTCTACCCTCGCCTCGCATGGGCCAGTAGGCCTTCTACAGTGTTCCTCCATTTTTATGTTCTTATGACATTCCTCAGGTCACGTGCGTCACATCTCACTCTCCGCCTATATATATAATGTCTTTCTACCTCTGTATGTTAGAAGTGATCAAGGTTCCAGGACCGAAACGTTTTCTAATAAATATGTTATAGTGTTTGCTTACGTGTCTTTCTAAACCAAGAACATAAGAACATAAGAAAGGAGGAACACTGCAGCAGGCCTGTTGGCCCATACTAGGCAGGTCCTTTAGAATTCATCCCACTAACAAACATTTGACCAACCCAATTTTCAATGCTACCCAAGAAATAAGCTCTGATGTGCAAGTCCCTCTCAAATCCAACCCTTCCCACTCATGTATTTATCCAACCTAAATTTGAAACTACACAAAGTCCTAGCCTCAATAACCCAACTAGGTAGACTGTTCCACTCATCAACTACCCTATTTCCAAACCAATACTTTCCTATGTCCTTTCTAAATCTAAACTTATCTAATTTAAATCCATTACTGCGGGTTCTCTCTTGGAGAGATATCCTCAAGACCTTGTTAATATCCCCTTTATTAATACCTATCTTCCACTTATACACTTCGATCAGGTCTCCCCTCATTCTTCGTCTAACAAGTGAATGTAACTTAAGAGTCTTCAATCTTTCTTCATAAGGAAGATTTCTAATGCTATGTATTAGTTTAGTCATCCTACGCTGAATGTTTTCTAACGAATTTATGTCCATTCTGTAATATGGAGACCAGAATTGAGCTGCATAATCTAGGTGAGGCCTTACTAATGATGTATAAAGCTGCAGTATGACCTCTGGACTTCTGTTGCTTACACTTCTTGATATAAATCCCAGTAATCTATTTGCCTTATTACGTACACTTAGGCATTGCTGTCTTGGTTTAAGGTTGCTGCTTACCATAACCCCTAAGTCCTTTTCGCAATCTGTATGGCTAAGTTCTACATTATTTAACTTATAAGTGCTAGGGTTATAGACACTCCCGAGCTTCAGAACCTTGCATTTATCCACATTGAACTGCATCTGCCACTTTTCTGACCAAGAGTAGAGTTTGTCTAAATCCTCCTGAAGTTCCCTAACATCTACGTTTGAATCAATTATCCTACCTATCTTCGTGTCATCGGCGAATTTGCTCATATCACTAGCAATTCCTTCATCAAGATCATTGATATATATTATAAACAACAACGGGCCCAAGACTGATCCCTGTGGAACGCCACTTGTTACTGATCCCCACTCGGATTTAACCCCATTTATGGACACTCTCTGCTTCCTGTCTGTGAGCCATGACTCGATCCACGAGAGCACCCTCCCCCCAATGCCATGAGCTGCTACTTTCTTCAACAGTCTTTTGTGCGGAACTCTATCAAATGCCTTACTAAAATCTAAGTAAACAATATCAAATTCTTTATCGTGGTCAACAGCCTCAAAAGCTTTACTGAAGAAAGTTAATAAATTAGTTAGACAAGACCGGCCTCTTGTGAATCCATGCTGAGTATCATTAATCAAGCTATGCTTATCGAGATGGCTTCTTATAATCTCAGCTATAATTGACTCTAGCAACTTGCCTACAATTGAGGTCAGGCTTATTGGGCGGTAATTTGACGGTAACGACTTGTCCCCTGTTTTAAAAATAGGAATTACATTAGCCATCTTCCACATATCAGACACTACACCTGTTTGAAGAGATTTAAGTTGGATAAATTTAGATTTAGAAAGGACATAGGTAAGTACTGGTTTTCTAACAGAGTTGTAGATGCGTGAACAGTCTTCCCAGTGGGCTGATAGAGGTTAGGACCTTGGGTAGCTTTAAGAAGAGACTGGACAAATATATGAGTGGGAGGGGCTGGGTTTGATTGGTGTCAAGGGGTACGGGAGTTATTTCTTGAGTAGCTTTAGGTAGATGTCGTTTTGATAAGGACCTGCCTCGTATGGGCCAGTAGGCCTTCTGCAGCGTTCCTACATTCTTATGTTCTTATAGGAGGTAAAGTTCTAGCATGGATAGAGGCATGGCTTACCAATAGAAAGAGTTTCCATTAATGGGGTCAAATCTTAATTTAGATTAGTCACTAGTGGCATTCCACAAGGATCAGTTTTAGGCCCACTGTTGTTCATAATTTACTTTAATGACCTTGAAGGAATTACATATGATATGAGTATATTTGCTGATACAAAAATAGGCCGTATGATTCATTCTGAGGAGGATACCAGTGAACTCCAGGAGGATTTAAGAACATAAGAAAGGAGGAACACTGCAGCAGGCCTGTTGGCCCATACTAGGCAGGTCCTTTACAATCCTTCCCATTAACAAAATATTTGCACAACCCAATTTGCAATGCTACCCAAGAAATAAGTTTTGATGATTCTATTTACTCATTATGCAAGTTCCACTCAAATCCAACCCCTCTCACTCATGTATTTATCCAACCTTAAGAGTCTTCAATCTTTCTTCATAAGGAAGATTTCTAATGCTATGTATTAATTTAGTCATCCTACGCTGAATGTTTTCTAACGAATTTATGTCCATTCTGTAATATGGAGACCAGAATTGAGCTGCATAATCTATGTGAGGCCTACTAATGATGTATAAAGCTGCAGTATGACCTCTGGACTTCTGTTGCTTACACTTCTTGATATAAATCCCAGTAATCTATTTGCCTTATTACTTACGCTTAGGCACTGCTGTATTGGTTTAAGGCTACTGCTCACCATAACCCCCAAGTCTTTTTCACAATCTGTATGGCTAAGTTCTACATTATTTAACTTATAAGTGCTAGGGTTATGGACACTCCCGAGCTTCAGAACCTTGCATTTATCTACATTGAACTGCATCTGCCACTTTGTAATAAAGTTGGTAGAATTACCGACAATATGTAAAGTAAAAGGACACAAGTGCAACTAATGTGACATTTATTGTGGCAACGTTTCGCTCTCCAGGAGCTTTATCAAGCCATTATCAAGCCAGTAATGGCTTGATAAAGCTCCTGGAGAGCGAAACGTTGCCACAATAAATGTCACATTAGTTGCACTTGTGTCCTTTTACTTTACATCTGCCACTTTGCTGACCAGGTATTGAGTTTGTCTAAATCCTCCTGAAATTCCCTGATATCTACGTTTGAATCAATTATCCTACCTATCTTTGTGTCATCGGCGAATTTGCTCATATCGCTAGTAATACCCTCATCAAGGTCACTGATATATATTATAAACAACAACGGGCCTAAGACTGATCCCTGTGGTACGCCACTTGTTACAGATCCCCACTCGGATTTAGCCCCATTTAAGCCTACTCTCTGCTTCCTATTAGTGAGCCATGACTCGATCCATGACAGCACTTTTCTCCCAATGCCATGAGCTGCCACTTTCTTTAACAGTCTCTGGTGCTGTACTCTATCAAAAGCCTTACTAAAATCTAAATAAACAATATCGAATTCTTTATCATGATCAACGGACTCAAAAGCTTTAGTGAAGAAGGTTAATAAATTAGTTAGGCAGGAACGGCCCCTCGTGAATCCATGCTGAGTATCATTAATTAAGCTATGCTTATCCAGATAGCTTCTTATAATATCAGCAATAATTGACTCTAGTAATTTGCCTACAATTGAGGTCAGGCTTATTGGGCGGTAATTTGACGGTAACGACTTGTCCCCTGCTTTAAAAATAGGAATTACATTAGCCATCTTCCACATATCAGACACTACACCTGTTTGAAGAGAAATATTAAAAATATTAGTCAATGGTTCAGAAAGATCCATTTTACACTCTTTAAGAACCCTAGAAAAAAGTTGATCAGGGCCCAGAGATTTATTTTGCTTCAGTCTATCTGTTTGATAACCATTTTGCTAGTGACTATGATATTGCATAATTTATCGTCTTCAAGCCCACTATAAAAATTTATTACTGGGATATTGTTAGTGTCCTCCTGAGTGAAAACTAAGAGAAAATAATTATTAAGAATAGAGCACATTTGATTCTCCTTGTCAGTAAGATGCCCAGAGTTATTTTTAAGGGGACCTATCTTATCTCTAACTTTTGTTCTATAAACCTGGAAAAAACCTTTTTGGGTTAGTTTTTGAATCCCTAGCAACTTTAATTTCATAGTCCCGTTTAGCTTTTCTTAGCCCCCTTTTAATGTCCCTCTTAATGTCAATATACTGATTCATAAGATGACCCTCACCTCTTTTGATGCGCCTATAAATTCCTTTTTTCTGTCCTAAAAGATATTTGAGCCTATTATTCATCCATTTTGGGTCATTTCTATTTGATCTAATTTCTTTATACGGGATAAATGTTCTCTGGGCAGCATGCATAGTGTTTAGAAAACTCTCATATTGGGAGCTCTCTTCGTTACCCCAGTCAACAGATGATAAGTATTCTCTAAGCCCATTGTAATCTGCTAAGCGAAAATCTGGGACTGTTACTGAGTTATCCCTAATATCATACTTCCATTCAGTGCTAAAGGTAATTGATTTGTGGTCACTTGCGCCAAGTTCCTCTGAAATTTCTAAATTATTAACAAGAGATTCTTTGTTTACCAGAACCAAGTCAAGCAGCTTATTACCCCTTGTAGGTTCTGTCACAAACTGATTCAAAAAACAATCCTGAACTACTTCCAAAAAGTCATTAGATTCTGAATTCCCTGTCAAAAAAAATTCAGTCAATCTGACTAAAGTTAGTCTCCTACAATTACAACGTTATCGTGCCTTGTGGCCTTAACAATTTCCTCCCACAGTAGTCTTCCTTGGTCTCTATCCAAGTTTGGGGGACGGTATATCACGCCTAAAATCATGCCCCTCTGAAATTTCTACCCAGACTCAGTATGTGTTTCGGACTTTATACCAGTTTTTAGGCAACAATTTAAACGATCTCGGACATTTAATAAATCTTGCATCTTACTAACGTAATCTGTACAGTTGAGGATGACAACTCCTCGAACATACAGTGCCACCCAATCCCCCTTCCCGATATTTCTGTCTACTTGGAACAATTTAAAACCCTGAATGTGACATTCAGCAGGCATGTTAGGGACATGCCTGCTGAATGTCATATTAAACCACGTCTCAGTTATGGCAAAAACATCAATGTTACCCACACTTGCAACTCATCTCAATTCGTCCATCTTATTTCTCGCACTACGACTGTTAGTATAATATATTTTCAGAAACCCTCCCTTCTCTTTTTTCTTCCTGTTGATTTCTGTTCCTCCACTATGCTTGTTACTCTCCTTATCACCTAATGCCATTGGCTTTCCTATGTTCACCAATAATTCTTCCTCATTCTTCCTATAGCTGGTTTCCTTAAAACTCACACTATCGCTACACTCAGAATACGATGGAAATAAATGGTATAAAATACCGACACAATGGCAATATAAACACAAATGCAGTATAATGTGATCCTTTATTGACTACGTTTCGCCCACACAGTGGGCTTTTTCAAGTCACAAACAGAACTAGTTCTGTTTGTGACTTGAAAAAGCCCACTGTGTGGGCGAAACGTAGTCAATAAAGGATCACATTATACTGCATTTGTGTTTATATTGCCACACTCAGAATACATTGATTTTCCACGAAAACCCATACCACTATCTATTTCTAGTTTAAAGACCTAACAGCTCCCTCCACTGTGTTGGCCAGTGCTCCCACCCCAAACCTAGATAAGTGAACCCCATCCCTGGCATACATGTCATTTCTGCCATAGAAGAGGTCTCAGTTGTCTATGAATGTCACTGCATTTTCCTTACAGTGTTTGTCCAGCCAGCAGTTGATACCAATTGCCCTGGACAACCATTCATTTCCAACTCCTCTCCTGGGCAAAATGCCACATATCACAGGGTTCCCACCCTTCTTCCTAATTATTTCTATTGTTGTCCTATACCTGCTAATCAGGTCTTCACTCCTACGTTTGCCAACAGCATTGCCTCCTGCACTGAGGCAGATAATGGGATTGCTCCCATTACCTTTCATGATGTCGTCCAGACGGCTAACAATATCCCCCATCCCAGCCCCAGGAAAACATACCCTCTGCCTCTTCTTCCTGTCCCTAAGACAAAATGCCCTATCCATAAATTTCACTTGAATGTCCCCAACTAAAACAATGTTTTTACCTTCACTGGTGGAGTTCGTAGTGGCGTTTTCGATGGTCTTCGTTGAGGTTTCAAGGGATGTCGACTCTCCTCTGCCAATGGTTCCTTGGTACTCATTGCGATGTTTCCAGTAGACAACACACATTCGTCTGGTAACACCGAAAATGGGTTGGAAGTCTCCACAGCAGTCTTCTTGATTTTCAGCTTCGTTCCATGTTGGCCGGCCACTGACCACTTGACCTGAGGACACACAACAGGAGGATTACTTCGAATCCTCTTGTTTTCCTCCGTCAGTCGCCGTATCTCAAGCTTAGCAACGCTAAGCTCTTCTTTTAGCTGCTAGTAGAGTTGCTCAAGAGAATACATCTTGTGCAGATTCACGGAGAACACACTAGACAGATCTTCACAGAGCTAAGCACAGGTCACCATTGAGCTAAGTACAGGTCCCCGATTTGGACAAATTAATGTCTTGATCTCAAAAGTGGCAGATGAAGTTCAATGTGGACAAGTGTAAAGTCCTAGTCCTTGGTAATGAAAATAACCCTCGAAGTTATGAACGAGGTGAAGTAGAGCTTGATCATACAGAATGTGAAAAAGACTTGGGAGTCATGGTAAGCAGAAATCTAAAGCCAAGACAACAGTGCCTAACTGCCTTTATGGAAACAGTTCTAGTGACTTTATGTAAACAGTTCAGGACTGTTTTCTGAAGCAGTGTGTAGCAGAGCCTACCAGAGGTAATAATTTGCTCGACCTAGTCTTGTCAAATAAGGAAACACTCGTAAATAATCTGGAGATCACTGAAGAGCTTGGCGCAAGTGATCACAAATCCATCACTTTTAGCATTAACTGGGAATACAAGAATAATGATAACACGGTAAAAATCCCTGATTTTCGTTCTGCCGATTATAGTGGACTTAGGGAACACCTGTCTAAACTCGATTGCGGTTATCTAGCTAATGATTTTATTGATGATCATACTTATGATTACGAAGGGATCTGCGTTTATGATTTTTTTCTTAATAATGTACACCGTGCTCAGAGTATATACATTCCCCAGAGAGATATTAGGTTAACAGGAAGCTAAAGCATCTATTAGGGGAGAAAAGGGGAATTTATAGGGGCATCAGAAGAGGAGAGGTTAACCTTACTGACCAACATGTTCAGCTTAAAAAAGAAGTAAAAAAGGGGATTAGAAAGGCTAAACGTGACTATGAAATTAGAGTTGCTAAGGAATCAAAGACTAATCCAAAGGGGTTCTTTCAAGTGTATAGGACGAAGGTGAAGGAAAAAGTAGGACCTCTGAAAATTGGGAATGAACGGCTGACGGATAACGAACTGGAAATATGTTTCTTATTTAATGACTAATTTTTGTCAAGTTTTACACAGGAAGACATAAATGAGATTCCAGAAATTAATAATTATTCAGTTCCTGATAAATTCAAATTAACTAATATTACTGTCACGAGGGACATGGTTATCAAACAGATAGCCAAACTGAAGCAAAATAAGTCCCCGGGGCCTGACGAGTTGTTTTCCAGGGTACTTAAAGAATGCAAGATGGAACTTAGTCAGACATTAACGAGTGTGTTTAATGCGTCCAACCTTACTGGTGTTTGTGCCAGAGTTGTGGAAGATGGCTAATGTGGTTCATATGTTCAAATCAGGGGATAAGTCCGCTCCTTCAAATTACCGTCCAATAAGCCTGACATCTATAGTGGGCAAGTTATTAGAATCAATTATAGTGACATTATTAGAAGTCACCTTGAAGAGCATAATTTGATTAATGAATCTCAGCATGGGCTCATGAGAGGTCGTTCTTGCTTGGCAAATTTACTGACGTTCTTCAACAGAACATTTGAGGCAGCAGACAGTGATAAAGAATATATTATTTATCTGGATTTTAGTAAAGCTTTTAATAGAGTACCTCACAAGAGACTTAAGAAAAGTGGCAGCTCATGGTATAGGAGATAAAGTTCTAGCATGGATAAAGGCATGGCTTACCAATAGAAAGAAGAGAGTTTCCATTAATGGGGTCAAATCTGAATGGGGATTAGTCACTAGTGGCATTCCACAAGGATCAGTTTCAGGCCCTCTCTTGTTCATAATTTACATTAATGACCTTGATGAAGGGATTAAGAGTGACATGAGCAAATTTGCTGATGATACAAAGATAGGCCATATGATTCATTCTGAGGAGAATAGCAATGAACTCCAGGAGGATTTGGACAAATTAATGTCTTGGTCTGAAAAATGGCAGATGAAGTTCAATGTGGATAAGTGTAAGGTACTAGTCCTTGGTAATGAAAATAACCCTAGAAATATAAACTAGGTGAAGTAGAGCTTGATCATACAGAATGTGAAGACTTGGGAGTCATGATAAGCAGAAATGTAAAGCCAAGACAGCAGTGCCTAAGTGTGCACAACAAAGCTAACAGATTACTTGGATTTATCTCAAGAAGTATAAGTAACAGAAGTCCAAAAGTTATTTTACAGCCCTATACATCACTAGTGAGGCCTCATTTAGATTATGCTGCTCAGTCTTGGTCTCCTTACTACAGAATGGATTTAGACTCATTGGAGAACATACAGAGAAGAATGACTAAAATGATTTACTGTGTAAGGAATCTCCTGTATGAAGATAGACTTAAAGCCTTAAATCTCCACTCTGGAGAAACGTAGAATGAGGGGAGATATCGCTGAATTGTATAAGTGGATGACGGACATAAACAAAGGAGATATTAATAAAGCACTGAGGGTGTCGAAAGAGGTAAAAACAAGAAATAATGGATTTAAGTTGGATAAATTTAGATTTATAAATGACATAGGTAAATTCTGGTTTTCTAACAGAGTTGTGGATGCGTTGAACAATCTTCCCAGTAGGGTGATCGAGGCTAGGATTTTAGGCAGCTTTAAAAAGAAATTGGACAAATATATGAGTGGGAGGGGCTGGGTTTAATTTGTGTCATTGGGTACGAGAGTAAACTCTTGGGTAGATTTGGGTAGAGGTCATTTTGATACGGACTTGCCTTGCATGAGCCAATAGGCCTTCTGCCTTGTTCCTCCATTCTTATGTTATGTTCTTAAGTGTGCACAATAAGGCTAACAGATTACTAGGATTTATTTCAAGAAGAATAAGGAACAGAAGTCCACAAGTTATTTTACAGCTCTATACATCACTAGTGAGACCACATTTAGATTATGTTGCTCAGTTTTGGTCTCCTTACTAAAGGATGGGTATAGATTCATTGGAGAACATAAAGAAGAATGATTAAAATGATTTATTGTATAAGGAATGTCCCGTATGAAGATAGACTTAGAGCCTTGAATCTTCACTCTCTGGAGAGACGTAGAATGAGGGGAGATATCATTGAAGTGTGTAAGTGGATGATGGGCATAAACAAGGGAGATATTAATAAGATACTGAGGATATCAAACCAAGTAAGAACCAGAAATAACGGATTTAAGTTAGATAAATATAGATTTAGAAAGGACAGAGTTATGGATGCGTGGAACAATCTTCCATCTAGGGTGATCGAGGCTAGGACCTTGGGTAGCTCTAAAAAGAGATTGGACAAATATATGAGTGGGAGGGGGTTGGTTTGATTGGTGTTGTGTGTACTTGAGTAAATTCTTGGGTAACTTTGGGTAGTGGTAGTTTTGATAAGGACCTGCCTTGTATGGGCCAATAGGACTTCTGCAATGTTCCTCCATTCTTATGTTCTTACATCACGACCAACAATTTCATCTTCATGATCAGTCCATTATCGCATTTGTCAAATGCCTTTCCGAAATCCGTATGTACCACATCTGCGTTGTGGTTTTCTTCCAACGCTTCCGTAATTCTGTCCCACTTATTTAGTAGTTGTAACAAACACGATCTAGCTCTAAATTCATGTTGTTTGGGTTGTCTAGGTTGGGGTCTACCATAACGATATTATTATGGAATCTCATAATTCTTTCCCAAGAATTTTATGATGTGCGATGTTGTGGTTACTGGTCAATAGTTTTGGGCTAGCGTTCTACTGCTTCTGTTATGCAAAGGAACTACGCACTCTTTCAGGCCTCTTGGATTTCACCTAGATCTAAGCTCTTTCTCCACTCTTACTACTACTGCTACTACTACTACTACTACCTCTACCCACGCGTCACCTCACCTGACTCCTGCCACTATATATATAAATGTTTTCTCTGTATTAGGACTGAAGAAGCCACTCGTGGCGAAACGTTTCCTTTAATAAATGTCCTGAACTGTACGTAAGTGTCTTTTTCCACATCTTTCTCCACAGGATACTGAGTACTCGGGTTAATGGTATTTTGTACTTCTTTATAAATATGGAATTCCACGAATCTTTCTCAGTGGATGCCTGAGTGGGCATGTTTTCTAAATCTTCGAATTCTGCAGGATTACTGTGTCAATTAGATAATCTATGTAGCCTTCAGAGGTCATTCTCCACCCGACTTTCGTCTAGTGGACTGCTGAACACTTATTCATATTGGTCTTTTAGAATTATGCTCATTACTTTTTCATCGCCCGTGTGTGAACCTTCTGTCGTTATTGGTCCAATTCTACAGGTAGTTCTTAACTTGGATTTTGTATAAGTGTAGAAATATGGGGGGTGGGGTTAATTGCAATATCCTGGACGTTTCTTTAATTCCTTTGTGCTCCTTCTGCCTGGTATGACAGTTTAAGTTTGGGTCTATTTCAGTTATACCTCGGTTCAGATTTTCTTTCCTTCGTTGTAACACTCCCGTTTTTAAACATTTTAGTAAACCTTTCTCTTCTGTACATTATTCTAAACTCTTGATGTCATAATTTTCTTTTAGATTTTCTCGGTGGAGAAGGTGTCATCCAAACCTTGTTTACATCTGTGTTCTGGTGAGGGTTTACGGTGCTTTTGACTGTTTCTCAGGGTATATCTGATACTTGTTTTTTAATTTTGTCCATCACGACCAGTAAATACCTAAGAATCAATAACAATTACAACCAGTATGGGCCAACAGGCCTGCTGCAGTGATCCTCCTTTCTTATGTTCTTATGTTCAGTAACTACCTCATCATTAGTAACAATCACGACCAGTACTACCTCATCACTAATAATTACGACCAGTAACTACCTCATCACTAATAACAATTACGACCAGTATCTACCTCAGCATCAACAACAATTACGACCAGTAACTACCTCATCAATAACAATTACGACCAGTAACTACCTCATCAACAATTACGTCTAATAACTACCCCATCATTAACAATCACGACCAGTAACTACCTCATCATTAACAATCACGACCAGTAACTACCTCATTACCAATAACAATCACGACCAGTAACTACCTCAACAACAATCACGACCAGTAACTACCTCATCATCAACAATTACGACTAATAACTACCCCATCATTAACAATCACGACCAGTAACTACCTCATTACCAATAACAATCACGACCAAGAACTATCTCATCACGACCAACTCAACACACAACTCGGACCGCCCATTACTCCCTGTTCCTCATTTCTACACTAACAATCCAGTCATCTAAACGATCCATTCACACATAAATTACTTCGACTATTTTATATTGGGCAATAAAACCTGGAATGATGGGTTTCAGTAATTGCATTCCCATTCCTGAAATCCACCTCCCCTCCCCCACGGTTCCACCTTCCCGAGTAATTGCATTCCCATTCCTGATAACCAAACCTCCAGCCCCCTCACACTCAGCATTCCCATTCCAAATCTATCAGAATTTGCCCATGAATATGTTGGCTGACAAGCGATGCTTCATGATGAAGGGTTAAAAATAGTAGGAGCACAATCTGGTCATCTATATATCGTGCTTCACACATTTTTATATTCTGCTAGTGCAGGTGTTGATTGCTTGACACATATTTATATAGTGCTAGAGAATGTACTGACTGCCTATCTTTATATCCTCTTAGTAAAGGTCTTAGCTGCCTCACATATCTTTTTATCCTGTATTTAAGGTCTTTGCTAATTAACACTTGTAGAGTCTGAAACAGTGTCACTAGTTTGTAGTGACCGCCACAGCAGTTAGAGAGGTCGACGTTATATATTCACTGTCTCCGAGAAAGTAAGCTTATGATAAGAACGACTCAGCAGGAAATCGAGAGAATATGTAGCTCACAAATAATAAAAACAGTAGGCCTACAGGCTCATCTTAGGTCTACAAGGTAACTAAAAATAGTTATAACTATGACCATAATTTTTAAAGGGGTGGACCGGTAAGCCAGCGGAAGGCCTCGGTCAGATGACCGAGGTCCAACGGTGGGTCATCATCTGACCAACACCCGCGTCAGGAAACACTTGTCCTGTTTCCTGACAAACCTTACCTAACCTGAACTAGACAGGTCTAACTCACATCCAAGTACACCCAATCATGTATACATATACACTCCTGACACAGGAGTGTACAGGAAGTGGAGGTAACACAGGAGTGTACAGGAAGTGGAGGTAACACAGGAGTGTACAGGAAGTGGAGGTAACACAGGAGTGTACAGGAAGTGGAGGTAACACAGGAGTGTACAGGAAGTGGAGGTAACACAGGAGTGTACAGGAAGTGGAGATAACACAGGAGTGTACAGGAAGTGGAGGTAACACAGGAGTGTACAGGAAGTGGAGGTAACACAGGAGTGTACAGGAAGTGGAGGTAACACAGGAGTGTACAGGAAGTGGAGGTAACACAGGAGTGTACAGGAAGTGGAGGTAACACAGGAGTGTACAGGAAGTGGAGGTAACACAGGAGTGTACAGGAAGTGGAGGTAACACAGGAGTGTACAGGAAGTGGAGGTAACACAGGAGTGTACAGGAAGTGGAGGTAACACAGGAGTGTACAGGAAGTGGAGGTAACACAGGAGTGTACAGGAAGTGGAGATAACACAGGAGTGTACAGGAAGTGGAGATAACACAGGAGTGTACAGGAAGTGGAGGTAACACAGGAGTGTACAGGAAGTGGAGGTAACACAGGAGTGTACAGGAAGTGGAGGTAACACAGGAGTGTACAGGAAGTGGAGGTAACACAGGAGTGTACAGGAAGTGGAGGTAACACAGGAGTGTACAGGAAGTGGAGATAACACAGGAGTGTACAGGAAGTGGAGGTAACACAGGAGTGTACAGGAAGTGGAGGTAACACAGGAGTGTACAGGAAGTGGAGGTGTGTACAGGAAGTGGAGGTGTGTACAGGAAGTGGAGGTGTGTACAGGAAGTGGAGGTGTGTACAGGAAGTGGAGGTGTGTACAGGAAGTGGAGGTGTGTACAGGAAGTGGAGGTGTGTACAGGAAGTGGAGGTGTGTACAGGAAGTGGAGGTGTGTACAGGAAGTGGAGGTGTGTACAGGAAGTGGAGGTAACACAGGAGTGTACAGGAAGTGGAGGTAACACAGGAGTGTACAGGAAGTGGAGGTAACACAGGAGTGTACAGGAAGTGGAGGTAACACAGGAGTGTACAGGAGAGCCTACCAGGTGTACGTGACAAAAATGAAGAAAGAGTGCAGCTTTAAACCCTTGTGCGTGGCAGCTGTGAGGCCTGGTAGCGACGCACTAAGTTAAAACACCCAGGTTCTTCACAGCCACTGACTCCACAAACAAGGGGAGGGAAACAACCACAAACAAGGGAAGGGAATAATCACAAACAAGGGAAGGGAATAATCACAAACAAGGGAAGGGAACAACCACAAACAAGGTATGGAAATCACAAGCAAGGGAAGGGAATAACCACAAACAAGGGATGGAAAGCACAAACAAGGAAAGGGAATAATCACAAACAAGCGATGGAAATCATAAACAAGGGAAAGGAACAACCACAAACAAGGAATGGAAATCACAAACAAGGGAAAGGAACAACCACAAACAAGGAATGGAAATCACAAGCAAGGGAAAGGAACAACAACAAGCAGGGGAAGGTAACCACAAAAAGAGAGGTGAACAACCACAAACAAGCCAAGGGAAAAATCACAAACAAGGGAAGGGAACACCTACAATTAAGGGAATTAAACCACAAACTAGAAAAGGGAACCACAAAGGGATGGAACCAACTACAAGCAAGGGATGGCAACAACCACAAACACGAGATAGGAACATCCACAAACAAGGGATGGGAACAACCACAAAGAAGGAAAGGGAACAACCACAAACAAGGAAAGGGAACAACCACAAACAAGGAAAGGAACAACCACAAAGGGAGAGGGAGCACCAACTATAGGGAAGGGGAAACACCATCAAGTATAGGATAGAGGGAGCACCTCCCATGATAGGAAAGGGAGAACACCACCACCACTCACAGGCTTGATGAATCAACTACTGCAACATAAACATTGACAGACGGAGTGAGTGAGGGCCATGCTTTGCAACACGGCGGGATGAAGGGTGCTGAGAGCAGGGGACAGAGTGAATAAGTGAGGACCATGCCTTGCAACACAGCGGGATGAAGGGTTCCGAGAGCAGGGGACAGAGTGAATGAGGACCATGCCTTGCAACACAGCGGGATGAAGGGTTCTGAGAGCAGGGGACAGAGTGAATGAGGACCATGCCTTGCAACACAGCGGGATGAAGGGTGCTGAGAGCAGGGGACAGAGTGAGGACCATGCCTTGCAACACAGCGGGATGAAGGGTGCTGAGAGCAGGGGACAGAGTGAGGACCATGCCTTGCAACACAGCGGGATGAAGGGTGCTGAGAGCAGGGGACAGAGTGAGGACCATGCCTTGCAACACAGCGGGATGAAGGGTGCTGAGAGCAGGGGACAGAGGGAGTGAGTGAGGACCATGCCTTGCAACACAGCGGGATGAAGGGTACTGAGAACAGGGGACAGAGGGAGGAAGATGAGGTCGTGGTGGGGGGAGGGGGAGAGGGTAGGAAGATAGGGAATGAGGGAAGATGGAGTGAGGAAATATATGGAGGGAAAGAAGCGGAACAAGGAACAGAGAGAAGAGGAGGGACAAGAAAGAGGAAGAGGGGTGGGGAAGGAGTGGAATACAAGAAGGAAAGTAGGAGGGAAGCGGGCTTGGGAGAATTGGAGAGGTTAAGGGAAAGGGTAGGGGAAAGGTGCTGGAGTAGAAGGAAGCGTAAGAGGAGGTAGAAAGTGAGGATGAGGTGGAGAAGAATGAAGGTGTAAGAGGGAAGATAATACCACAGGGAAAGAAAAGTAAGAAAAGGAGGGAAAAGAATGAGGAGAAAGTCTGTATAGTTCCAGCTGAACTATTCTATGTGAGAAATGCATGGTGGGAATAATTATGTACTACTTCTCCTGTAACAATCTATCACACATGATGGGTTTCACAGCTAAGATAAAGGAATATGTTAGCCAGATCTGTGAGACTTGGGTAAGACAGTGATGTTACACTGTGTAGCATCATCCACACACACAACACTGTGTAGCATCATCCACACACACAACACTGTGTAGCATCATCCACACACACAACACTGTGTAGCATCATCCACACACACAACACTGTGTAGCATCATCCACACACACAACACTGTGTAGCATCATCCACACACACAACACTGTGTAGCATCATCCACACACACAACACTGTGTAGCATCATCCACACACACAACACTGTGTAGCATCATCCACACACACAACACTGTGTAGCATCATCCACACACACAACACTGTGTAGCATCATCCACACACACAACACTGTGTAGCATCATCCACACACACAACACTGTGTAGCATCATCCACACACACAACACTGTGCAGCATCATCCACACATGTCATGTGGATTCGATAACGTGGATGGGGTAAAAACACTCACGTAGGCTGGTTAGTACGTATAATTATAACGGAAGTATGGGAAGCGCCATCAGCCGCCCTGCCTCTCTCTGCTCCCTATCTCAGACTGACTCACCAGTGCCTAGCGGGTGAACGGCATTCAAAAACATGCTATGGTCAGCAGCAACGTGAATAACAGTCAGTGATTTACACAGACGGTTGGTAGTGAGTCATCTACTGGTACACTGGTTACTGGTAACTGGTTACTAGGAACTGGTACTACTACTGAATTTGTCATGTGGATTCGATAACGTGGATGGGGTAAAAACACTCACGTAGGCTGGTTAGTACGTATAATTATAACGGAAGTATGGGAAGCGCCATCACACACACAACACTGTGTAGCATCATCCACACACACAACACTGTGTAGTATCATACAGACACAACACTGTCATATATCAAGACAGAGAGGTTGTCGTAGAGTCAAAAACTATACAGAGGGACGATATCCAACACAGGTAAACAATGCTGGCTTCTATAACGGGACTTGGTGCAATACAAAGTTTGTAAAGGGTCCAGCAGGCTCGTAAAACCTTCACAACCTGGCAGATAAGGCACCTCCTGCACAAACTTATTTTATTCCTTCTTGAAGATTTCTGCCATTCTGAAGGCAATATTTCCTATATTCGCTGATGCAAGATAGAAGTCTTGTGAGCCTCGATGTCGACAGTTCTAACCAGGATTATGGTACCCCTGCTTTTTCATTAGGTGTATGTTACATTTCTTCTCGTACATCTTACTCCAGCAAGTTGTAAGTGTTCCCACGAGGAAGCTGGGCTTAAGTATACTATCCGTATATAGATTATGATATATATTTTTCGCCTTTGCTTCACAGGGTCCACTCCGAGTGCTCTGAAGTAATCCCAACAGGTCGGATACTGCACATTTTCTAAACCAGTAGTAACAGATATCAATACTCGTCACTACGATACAACAAACACTTCCTTAAACCCCAGCCCAAAATGGTCAGCCTTTCTTAACTCTTTCCTCCTGTTGATCATTTTATAAATGGAATGCACTACAAAAAGTTGACGAATAAGACGTACAGCACTGAAGATGAGCACCATTTATTAAGACTGAAAGACTGATGACCTTAAAATTACCTCTCCACTTCTTGTACTGTCCTCAGTGTTATAAACACATGTATTCGACTGAAGAAGCTGCTGCGCAGGGAAAACGTTTACACAAAATTACGTAACTGTTGCATTAGCGTATTACTGATCAATTTGCTTTTTGACCAAAACTTTTTTCATTTATCATATCCTCTAATGGCCTAACAAAAAATATCTTTCTTTAAAGATCGTATGTTTTCTTTGAAAAATATGGACACAATCGTATTCTCAACGCGATAGTAAAAATGCTTCGAAAATGACCACCAATGGCGTAATAGCCCTTGTTTTGACGGTTGTCATAATCTGACCTATCACTTTCCTGGACTTGGCTCCTTTTGCTTTGTTCTGATCTATGACATTAATACTTCCGTTCTGTGAAAATATCTGACTGTGCCTTGCACCAACACTGCTTTTAGTTTTTTTTTTTGTACTTTCAATATCAGAGATGTTGAAATCTGCCACCATTGAACATCATACTTCAGTAGCCCTATGACGAGTTAAGGCCTTGTCGATATCTAATTGTAACTCAAAGTGCCTTCTACAGTAGAGGACACTGAAAACTGCAATCACATATCAACAAGGTCTTCCATTAGACAACGTAAAATAAACATGATATTCAACATTGACTAATTCCAACTGCTTCGAAACGTTGGGAACTCAACACGAGTACAGGATATATGACGTCAGAAAAAAACTGCAATGAGTCCGAAGGCTCATTGCAGAACCCAGTCTTTTATTATACTCACACTATATACTTTTTATTTACTATCACTCTTCGTGATCTATTTGAAATTTAAATACCCACTTTTTCCTACATAACCATTTATACTTTTTTAAAACTAATTTTATGAGCTACCATTCCATTTTTCACACTTGCCAAACCCCTTCGCAACATTTATGAACGCTACAACTTCATTTATATTTTCTCAAAATGGTTAAGAGATGATGTTCCTGCTCTAAATCCGTGTTGACGTGGGTTGTGAGGCTCATGTTTTTCCATAAAACTGCTAAATTGACTTCTTAGCACCCTCTCAAAGACTTTTATGTGTGCAGTAAGTACGACTGGTCTGTAAATTTTTTGTCATTAGTCTGCTGCTTTCTTTGTGAAGAGCGGCTGTGTCCCCAGATATTTAGGAACTCTGGAATCTCACCTGAACTGAAGTTCTTTCTTCAAAGTCTACTGAGCGTCTGTGTTAATATTTTGTAACTGATCTATAAATATGGTGTTCCAGGAATCACGTCCGGTGTTGCAGTACACCAAACTTGTTTTAATATCCGAAATATACTTGTAGGTTGGTCCGTGTACATGGCAGTGTATTTTTCTTCTTCTATTCTACTGAATTTCTGTAACTGAATTCATGCTTTTGTTTGTAGACTTCATTTAATTCTTTACCATTCTCATGTATTTCTCCCTGAGAACTAAGAGTCATAAATAGAAGAGTATTTTATTTGCATTTTACATGTGATTTTTTCCTATTTCAATAATGAGGTTTTTGCTCCTTTTGTATTTCTTCCATTGCTTTAAGTTTCCGATTTATGTCAGTGGTTTTTCTGTAGAAGTTAATCTGCCCAAGTTGTGACGTTTACGGTCTCTCTACTAGTTCAGTAACACGTGTTCTTCTGTAGTTTCTTCTATATTCTCTATGTCGGATGTCTTGTTTAAGCTTCCTCATGGACACTTGCCCACTTGTGTTAAATATATTATTTTTCTTTGCATTAGACCTTATCTTCACAAATAATGAGGACCTGATAAGAGACAGAATATCAAAAACAACTAATTCCGATCACAACCTAATAGAAGTCCAGACGTACATGCATAGGGGTCCTGATCAGCAGAATGCATGTACCTGTGAAGGTGTCTTCACAAAATACAACTTCAACAACAAGAACATCAACTGGGACCAGGTAAACCATATCCTAAACGAAACATGTTGGGAAGATGTCTTAAATGACATGGATCCAAACCAGTGCCTTGAAAGGATCAACTTCCTGGCAGCCGAAGCATATTCTAGGCATATTCCCCTAAGAAAGAAGAAGAGCAGGAGTAAACTGGAGAGAGAAAGACGCTCCCTCTAGAGAAGACGAAGAGTCACAGAGCTCCTCAGGAGTGCTAGAATATCTGATACACGAAAGGAGGCGCTGACCAGGGAAGTGGAAACTATCGAACTTAAGTTAAAAGACTCTTACAGGAACCAGGAGAGACAGGAGGAGCTTAAAGCTATTAGTGAAATTGAAAGAAACTCAAAATATTTCTTTTCATATGCCAAAAACAAGGCAAATACCACATCTAGTATCGGGCCCTTACTCAGACAGGATGGGACTTACACAGATGACAACAAGGAAATGAGTGAAATATTGAAATCCCAGTACGACTCTGTGTTTAGTGAACCACTAATCGGTCTGAGGATCGACGACCCAAATGATTTCTTCATGAATGAGCCTCAAAACTCCATAAATGTATGCCAGATTTCCGACATTACCCTGACTCCGATAGATTTCGAAAAAGCCATTGACAACATGCCCATGCACTCAACCCTGGGCCCAGACTCGTGGAACTCTGTTTTCATTAAGACCTGCAAGAAACCCCTCTCGCGTGCCCTAAGTACACTATGGAGGAGCTTGGACATGGGTGAAATTCCACAGTCACTTAAAACAACGGATATAGCCCCACTCCATAAAGGTGGCAGCAAAGCATTAGCTAAGAACTATAGACCAACAGCTCTGACGTCCCACATCATAAAAATCTTTGAAAGAGTGCTAAGAAGCAGGATTGCAAATCACCTGGATTCCCAAAATCTGCACAATCCAGGGCAACAAGGGTTCAGGGAAGGTCGCTCCTGCCTCTCACAACTACTGGATCACTATGATATGGCCTTGGGTGCACTGGAAGAAAATCAGTATGCAGATGTAATATACACAGACTTTGCAAAAGCATTTGACAAATGCGATCATGGTGTAATAGCCCATAAAATACGTGCTAAAGGAATAACTGGGAAAGTGGGGAGATGGATCTTCAACTTCCTAACAAATCGAACACAAAGAGTAGTGGTCAACAGAGTTAAATCGGAGGCTGCCATAGTGAAGAGCTCTGTTCCACAAGGCACAGTACTCGCCCCCATCTTATTCCTTATCCTCATGTCAGACATAGACAGAGATATACACCACAGCACCGTATCATCCTTTGCGGATGATACTAGGATCTGCATGAGGCTGTCATCTGCTGAGGACGCGGTTAACCTCCAAGAAGATATTAACAAAGTTTTCCAGTGGGCAACGGTAAACAATATGATGTTCAATGAGGACAAACTCCAACTACTCTGTTATGGAAAACTGGAGGAGATAATAACTAGAACAGAAAGTATACTACAGACTCTGGCCATAGAATAGAGCGGAAAAATAATGTAAGGGACCTGGGAGTAGTAATGTCTGAGGATCTCACTTTCAAGGATCACAACAGTGCTACGATCGTACGCGCAAAGAAAATGATAGGATGGATAATGAGTACGTTCAAAACGAGAGATGCTAAGCCAATGATGATCCTTTTCAAATCACTTGTTCTCTCTAGGCTGGAATACTGCTGTACATTAACATCTCCATTCAAAGCAGCTGAAATCGCAGATCTAGAGTGTGTTCAGAGATCCTTTACTGCACATATAAGTTCTGTCAAGCACCTTAACTACTGGGAACGCTTGGAAGCACTTGACTTGTACTCGTTGGAACGCAGGAGGGAGAGATATATCATAATCTACACTTGGAAAATCTTGGAAGGAATGGTCCCAAATCTGCACACAGAAATCACTCCCTACGAAAGTAAAAGACTGGGCAGGCGATGCAAAATGCCCCCAATAAAAAGTAGGGGCGTCATTGGTACACTAAGGGAAAACACCATAAGTGTCCGGGGCCCAAGACTATTCAACAGCCTCCCATCAAGCATTAGGGGAATTGCCAATAAACCCCTGGCTGCCTTCAAGAGAGAGCTGGACAGATACCTAAAGTCAGTGCCGGATCAGCCGGGCTGTGGCTCGTACGTTGGACTGCGTGCCTCCAGCAGTAACAGCCTGGTTGATCAGGTCCTGATCCATCGGGAGGCCTGGTCATGGACCGGGCCGCGGGGGCGTTGATCCCCGGAATAACCTCCAGGTAACCAGGTAGATGTTAGCGCCTTCAGAAATTATTATATATTATAATAGTCGGATAGTTCCGTCTATATCTTGTTCCAGTACATATCTTGATTAGACGTGGAGAGAGGACTGCCGTAAAACATGTGAAGCGAAACAATGCCTAAGAATAATCTAGGGTCAAAAAGATATATTTGGTGTATACGATGAACAGCCAGCTTCGGTGGCAAACTTTAATCTAATTTGTGATTGTGATCTGAGCGTAATACAATTGTGATTGTGTTGTCTTCAAATAACTCCAGAGAAATATATGACGGATCTTATAATATTTGATAAGAGTGAAACAGGGAAATGCGATGGATACTTCAAACCACGCGACAATAAAACAGAAAGCAGCCCCCAAAATAATGATAAAAGTAATTTGATTAAAACTGGACTGAAACTATCAATAACAATCCTAATGAGAATTAAATAGGTAAGAAGGTTAGATAATATAAATGCAAAGAAAGAGGGGAAGAGGCGAGGCGAGTACTTAAGAACGTTCATAAAGTTGGGTACCGCCTCCAGCGTATGTACTCACCTAGTTGTGGTTGCAGGGGTCGATTCACAGCTCCTGGCTGATGGCGACAGCATAAACACTCAAGAATGAAACTTTGTGAAACTGCTGTAACTGTAGCTACTGAACCCAGTGCCTGACAGAAGTCTCCCAGATTACCGATTTATTTCATCGCCTGATATAAGCAACATATCCATGTAACACAATATGACAGGAAAAAAAACATCTAGCTTTAGTTCCCACTATATAATATAGGAAAATATAGCAAACTTTTGTTCTCACTATGTAGTTACTAAATAACAGGGCAGCAGCACTTTGCAGATATATCCAACTTTTTAGTACAAAACATGTGTTGCCATATTTGTGCTGCAATCTTCATAAAACTTAGACATTCTCTTGTATTTCTCTGCTGTTCTCCGTTCCTCACTCCGCCCTAACCTGCCTCAGTGTTATGAGAAGTTAAAGTTGCAACATCGGGGAATTAGCATGGTTGCAGAGGTGTCGCTGCGTAAACAAAGAGTTAGTATAATGTTAGTTGAGAGAGCAAGGGATCCTGTAACACTGCAGCCCAGTGTCCACCGCCCCTACACCAGTACCCACACTAATCACCCCCACACCCGTGCCCACACTTTAAAAATCTCTCCACAACCGTACAAACACTTTATACCACAGCACATCATACACACTTTATACCACAGCACAACATACACACTTGACACCATAACACAACATCCACACTTTACACCACAGCACAATATCCACACTTTACACCACTTCTACACTAATCAGAATACCACATCCTTGCAACATAACAGAGCCCAACTTTAACACAACCACACCTCACACTGTATCTCGCTTCCCTCCTCATCAATCACCCACCCCAGCCAGGCATAGGTATTACCACACTATAATATCCACACATCCGATTTTTACATTTCCTCCGGGGGCAGGAACGGGAGATGAAGAAGGGGAGAGATGAGGGGGAGGGGAAGGGGAGAGATGAGGGGGAGGGGAAGGGGAGAGATGAGGGGGAGGTGTAGGGGAGAGATGAGGGGGAGGGGAAGGGGAGAGATGAGGGGGGCGGGGGTGGTGGAGGGGAAGGGTTTATGTCATGGGTTATGCATGGAGCGCCGTGGGGGCTGCGTTGGTCCTCCAGAAATGTCTCCGTCGATCAGCGACAGAAAAATCTGAATTTCTAATGAAGGACTCCACCTGCCACACCCTGCCACTAGAATGTTAAACAAAACTTAACATCGTGGAGAAATATTATAATATAAATTTGCTGATACACACACACACACACACACACACACACACACAATATATATATATATATATATATATATATATATATATATATATATATATATATATATATATATATATATATATATATATATATATATATATATATATATATAAGACGGAGAATAGAATAGCAGATGAACAAGGAGGCTTTAGGAAAGGTAGGGGGTGTGTGGACCAGGTGTTTACAGTGAAACATATAAATGAACAGTATTTACATAAGGCTAAAGAGGTCTTTGTGGCATTTATGGATTTGGAAAAGGCGTATGACAGGGTGGATAGGGGGGCAATGTGGCAGATGTTGCAAGTGTATGGTGTAGGAGGTAGGTTACTGAAAGCAGTGAAGAGTTTTTACGAGGATAGTGAGGCTCAAGTTAGAGTATGTAGGAAAGAGGGAAATTATTTCCCAGTAAAAGTAGGCCTTAGACAAGGATGTGTGATGTCACCCTGGTTGTTTAATATATTTATAGATGGGGTTGTAAGAGAAGTAAATGCGAGGGTCTTGGCAAGAGGCGTGGAGCTAAAAGATAATCACACATAAAGTGGGAGTTATCACAGTTGCTCTTTGCTGATGACACTGTGGTCTTGGGAGATTCTGAAGAGAAGTTGCAGAGATTGGTGGATGAATTTGGTAGGGTGTGCAAAAGAAGAAAATTGAAAGTGAATACAGGAAAGAGTAAGGTTATGAGGATAACAAAAAGATTAGGTGATGAAAGATTGGATATCAGATTGGAGGGAGAGAGTATGGAGGAGGTGAATGTATTCAGATATTTGGGAGTGGACGTGTCAGCGGATGGGTCTATGAAAGATGAGGTGAATCATAGAATTGATGAGGGGAAAAGGGTGAGTGGTGCACTTAGGAGTTTGTGGAGACAAAGAACTTTGTCCTTGGAGGCAAAGAGGGGAATGTATGAGAGTATAGTTTTACCAACGCTCTTATATGGGTGTGAAGCATGGGTGATGAATGTTGCAGCGAGGAGAAGGCTGGAGGCAGTGGAGATGTCATGTCTGAGAGCAATGTGTGGTGTGAATATAATGCAGAGAATTCGTAGTTTGGAAGTTAGGAGGAGGTGCGGGATTACCAAAACAGTTGTCCAGAGGGCTGAGGAAGGGTTGTTGAGGTGGTTCGGACATGTGGAGAGAATGGAGCGAAACAGAATAACTTCAAGAGTGTATCAGTCTGTAGTGGAAGGAAGGCGGGGTAGGGGTCGGCCTAGGAAAGGTTGGAGGGAGGGGGTAAAGGAGGTTTTGTGTGCGAGGGGCTTGGACTTCCAGCAGGCATGCGTCAGCGTGTTTGATAGGAGTGAATGGAGACAAATGGTTTTTAATACTTGACGTGCTGTTGGAGTGTGAGCAAAGTAACATTCATGAAGGGGTTCAGGGAAACCGGCAGGCCGGACTTGAGTCCTGGAGATGGGAAGTACAGTGCTTGCACTCTGAAGGAGGGGTGTTAATGTTGCAGTTTAAAAACTGTAGTGTAAAGCACCCTTCTGGCAAGACAGTGATGGAGTGAATGATGGTGAAAGTTTTACTTTTTCGGGCCACCCTGCCTTGGTGGGAATCGGGCAGTGTGATAATATATATATACATATACATATATATATATATATATATATATATATATATATATATATATATATATACACACAAACAGTCGCAGACAGGCGATCTTAACAATGTAAGACAAACCACCGGGAGTGGAAATCTTTAGCTCAAGTCATCAGGAGCTATGCAATGAGGAAATTATTATATATCATAATTATGGGGAATGCTACACCCGTAGGGTTATACAGCGCATGTTGGGGGGATGGAAGGAATTCAGGCTCAATTCAGGGAACAGGAAGACAGATCAAATTCCCTGGATCAAGAGCCTCTCATCAGCATCAAGGAACCTCCCATGAAAGGAACTGAAGAAATAAGGGGAAATTTTCTCCAGCTTCTCTCAAAATATGCTGAGAGAAACTGAAGCTGCTGTCACCCCACGCTGCCATACTCTGAGAAAACTTCCCTTTATTTCTTCAGTTGTTACACTTGCAACATTGTATAACTCCTGATGACGCACTGAAAAGTCCGAAAGTACTTGTACTAGAGATTTCCACCCCAAACAGCTTGTCTTGCATATAACAGCAACGCTCTTCTTGTTGAATAAGGCAAGCGACAATTTGTGTATGCAATAATTTCGCAAAAGTCATTCTGAATCTAACGAAAAAATACATTTAATTTTGTTTATTATTAAATTATTGTAAACTTATCTAAAATATATTTAGTTGGATTAGGCTAAATTAAATTGCGTTTGTTATAATTAGGATAGGTAAGTTTTCTAAGATTCTTTTGGTACAAAATTATTAATTTTTACATTAACATAAATAAAAAATATATCTTTAAATGTATAAGAGAAAATTTTAGGTAGGACTTAATTTTAAATGAGTTCTTGCTAACTGACCAATTTTTACCTATTCGGCATGAATAGGGATTTGATGGTGAGGTGTGGTCTAGACCCTTTATATGCCTTCCTTTGATGCATTACTTTCATTGTTCCTTGATAATGTGAGTAGTCACGAAAGCACTTGGAATTTCATTATTCTTTCACAGTGGTTGTTTTGCATATCTATCTCTCTCTCTCTCTCTCTCTCTCTCTCTCTCTATATATATATATATATATATATATATATATATATATATATATATATATATATATATGTATATATATATATATATATATATATATATATATATATATATATATATATATATATATATATATATATATATATGTATATATGTGTGTGTGTGTGTGTGTGTGTGTGTGTGTGTGTGTGTGTGTGTGTGTGTGTGTGTGTGTGTGTGTGTGTGTGTGTGTGTGTGTGTGTGTGTCGTGCCGAATATGTAAAACTGGTCAATTAGCAAGAACTCATTTAAAATTAAGTCCTTTCCGAAATTTTCTCTTATACGTTTAAAGATATATATTTTTCATTAATGTTAATGTAATTTTTTTTAATTTTGCACCAAAAGAATCTTAGAAAACTTACTTAACCTTATTATAACAAGCGCAATTTATTTTAGCCTAACCCAACTAAATATATTTTAGATTTGTTTACAATAGTTTAATACTAAACAAACACAATGAAATATATTTTTTTCGTTAGGTTCAGAATGATTTTGGCGAAATTATTGCATACACAAATTTTCGCTTGTCCTATATGGCAAGATGAGCGTTGCTATTTAAGCCAAGATCGCAAGTTTTGACTATCCGGCACGGCGCATATATATATATATATATATATATATATATATATATATATATATATATATATATATATATATATATATATGAAGATAGGGAGAGGGAGATTACTTCCCAGTAAAAGGTCTTAGACAGGGATGTGTGATGTCACCATAGTTGTTTAACATATTTACAGATGGGGTTGTAAAAGAAGAAAATGCTAAGGTTGTCCATCTGCAGTTATAGAATGAAGTGGCGCATGTTTAATGGGGTGTCCAGGTTTACCTACTTGTTGATATTCCCTACAAGAGGGGAGGTGATTCTTTACATCTTGCCTTATTTTCGGACAGTAAAACTTTTTCAAAATTCTATACAGAGTTTTTGTAATTCCTAAATGACCTCCTAAAGAGGAATTGTGGGCTATGTTCAAAATTTGTGACCTAAATTTCTTAGGAATTGCCAGTCTATCTAATTTTGATCTTTCCCCTACCAGCTTACGAGTCTCTGTGCAGAGCAGTAGGTTGTGTTTAATTTTATATTGAACTGGGTGATCTGAGTGGGATTCACCCATGGCTGCCTGAAAAGCGAAGTTTAAGGAAGGATCTCTTCGCTGTTCTTCCCGAAAGGACAGTCCCTCGAGCATGGAAAGAGAATCTGGCAATCCTGCAACCCTGTAGTAGGAAGACTTGGTCAGGGACTTTTCACTACATTTACGAGGCTCTGGCCAGTTTTCCTCGTAGATCTGAGTCGTCCAAGGATGGGTCAGCATTCTCGAAAGACATCCCTTGGGATTTTGCCCGAGTTATGGCCAACATCGGAGAAAAATTAGTCATTATAGGTTCTGGACATTTTGTCGAATTAAGAATGTTATTACCCAGCAACAACACGGAATCTTTCATAGGGAATCCCTCAGAAACACCTACAGTCAAATATACTGTATAGTTACTCAGCACACATATCTTATGTAAACGGACTGAAAATACAGCTCCTCTAAATGCTTCTAAAAGAATAGAGGAATGGAATGATGTCTTTTCGGAGAGGGGAAGGACTCCTTCTCTTATAAGTGAATAAGCCCCAGTATCCCTAAAAGTTGTTACTTCAATTTTTTTTTTCATTCTCTTGAAGGGAGATGTGGTATGTACTGTAGTATTTGGCCATACCACACTACTTCTTTCTGGTTCATCTCAAAAGGGAAGATGCTGACTTTTCCTAATGGTTGGGGCGTAACTGGGCAGTCTGATTTGATGTGGCCCGGTTTATGACAACGGTAACAGGTTACCTCATACTTTAATTTGGCTCCCTGCTGATTTTGTGGTTGGTGCCACTCAGGGTACTGGCGTCATGGTTCAAAATGAGTTTGATGTCTCTCACCAGGTTGACCACAAGTTTGATGTCGTTGCTCACCAGACGACTTAGTTGGTGGGCATCGTTGTTCCCTTTCATACTGCCACTTCGTCCTCTAGTCAGGAACAGGTCCATGACGATCTCTATTCATGCCAGGCTGTTGGAAAGAAAGATTAAACCGCTCGGACAAGGAACGGTTAGCCTCAAAAAGTGTCAGCCAGCCTATCTGCTTCTAATGCAGTGGTCAACGAATGATCTTCAAGATTAACCTCTGGTCCAACAGATTCCAGCAGATTATCCACCAAAAGTAACTGCATTGGATCACTGAAGTTTGTGACACCACTCGCCTTATACTGCCTCGTAAAAGTTTTTGACTGGTGCCTTACAAAATCTACATGAGACTGACCCAGCTGATGCTTGCACAATTTGAATTCCCTCCTGTACTTGCCCCAAGAACAGTTGTTTTAACAACCCGATAATCAGCAAATTCTTTATTTAAAACAGCAGTGAACTCTTGCGCTTTGCTGTACAATGCTGTATGCATCAGTGCTGCCCAATGCTTCCCAGGCCACCTCAATGTTCGAGCCAGGTTTTCAAATGCCTCGAAAAACTGTTTAGGCTCAGACTCAACAAAGCGAGGTACTAACGGCACTGCTTTTGGCACCCGAGTCACTCCCAGTCTGTTTAAATTGCCTCCTCTCCTTCCCTCTATCAAACTCCTCTTTAGCAAATGCTCGCTGCTCTCTGGTTGTTTCGAGACTGAGTTTAGCTAACTCAAGGGCCAACGAAGCTGATTCACCCTGAGACAAACCTGTTGCACCACCTGCTTCATGAGTCTGTTGGTTTGATTGCTCTGGTGTTATCCTTTCCACATTACGAAGGAACTTAAGCAACGATTGGCGATTAATAGCTCCTGCAGTGGGAGATACCTCAGTTTGTTGTGCCATAGGTGCTTCAACCCTTAATTTGGTGCGAATAAGGTCACGAAGCTGCGCAGTAGTAAGAGTTCGTTGTATTTTATGTCAAAGGAACGAACAATTTGCCAGCAATGCTGTAGAGGTAATCTGGGCAGATTTCGGAGAGTATACTCAGACACCAATCGCCTTACCCATGTTGGTGGCATAAATCACCATAAAACGCTATTTGTAATGCACGCAACAGCAATACCACCTGGAGGTTACCTGGAGGTTATTCCGGGGATCAACGCCCCCGCGGCCCGGTCCATGACCAGGCCTCCCGATGGATCAGGGCCTGATCAACTAGGCTGTTACTGCTGGCTGCACGCAATCCAACGTACGAGCCACAGCCCGGCTGATCCGGCACTGACTTTAGGTATCTGTCCAGCTGTCTCTTGAAGGCAGCCAGGGGTTTATTGGCAATTCCCCTAATGCTTGATGGGAGGCTGTTGAACAGTTTTGGGCCCCGGACACTTATGGTGTTTTCCCTTAGTGTACCAATGGCGCCTCTACTTTTTATTGGGGGCATTTTGCATCGCCTGCCCAGTCTTTTACTTTCGTAGGGAGTGATTTCTGTGTGCAGATTTGGGACCATTCCTTCCAAGATTTTCCAAGTGTAGATTATGATATATCTCTCCCTCCTGCGTTCCAACGAGTACAAGTCAAGTGCTTCCAAGCATTCCCAGTAGTTAAGGTGCTTGACAGAACTTATACATGCAGTAGCCACAGTACGACTTGCAGGATATACAACAGTAGCAAGATTGACAGGCAATACAAGAGGCGATAGCGATGCAATATGACCGATACCAAGACCAGCTCTAGCTCCAGCTCCTGGACAGGGCTCCCATATTACAAACACAGGTAAAGAATGGCCTGTGAGACCTGGTCGTAATGGGAAATGAAGCAAACTCAGCAGTTGACTATAATGTATATTTTGCCTTCATCCACTATGTATATACAGATATGTACACTATGTACAGATAGAATAATAAGTGTACACCATGGTGACAGATGGCGAAAGCAGAAGCCAGAGTGCACCATACTCAACCAGCAGGTAGGCAAGTCTGCCAATGCTTACCACAAGTGAACCACGTTGCTTCACCTTTGGCAGGTTGGGAGAGCCTACATGGGAGTGTGACATATGCCGAATAAATTGTAACATACTCTTTGCATGCTACAATGAGTCTTCGTCGAACAGCTGATGAATCAACATTTACACAAACTGAAGCCAAATCTCTGTAGATTTTTGCTGGTTTTCCTGGCATCCTTCACACTATTTTTTATGATAACCTTGTCATTGTGAGGTGTTGTCTTGCGTTTTCTTCTACATCTTCCTCGACGAAGCGCTCCTCAATCACCAGTGTTGTCAGCTCTCTTCAGAAAGCAATAGCTGATTCTGCTAAACTCAAATTTTCGGCAATTTTTCTGATTAAATCACCATGTTTTCTAAGAGCTACAACACTTGCATGTTTCCTGTGAAACATTCATCTTGAATTTCAACAGTAATCATGAACTAGAGGTGAAGCCACATTCTCTCACAGAGCACATTTGCAGGAATAGTTTTACAGAACAGCTGTTGCAACACACACACACACACACACACATATATATATATATATATATATATATATATATATATATATATATATATATATATATATATATATATATATATATATATATATATATATATGCGTTTGTGTGTGTGGAATGCCAACCACACACCAGTCTCCCCATACCCTAACCCCATATGGTGTGTGCTTGGCATTCCGCTGGCCTCTCTCCCTCAGGCAGAGGCTGGTACCACAGCGATATCATGCTCTGAAATACCCTATTTCTCTTGTTCCTGCCCTTGCACTATTGCACAGCTCCTGATGACGCACTGAGAAGTGTTAAAGTACTTGAGCTAGAGATTTCCACTCCCTGTGGCTTGTCTTGCATATATATATATATATATATATATATATATATATATATATATATGCAATAAGATCACAGTAAACAGGTGACCTAAATGATTTTAACATGGTTAGTTTTGATGTTACTTCCTTGTTTACGAAAGTTCCTGTTGATGATTTATTAAGTTTCTTATCTGAAGAACTCTTTAACTATGATTTACCATTGCCAGTTCCTACTATCATTAAACTTATTAAACTTTGCATTGTTGATGCAAAATTTGTATTTAATGATAAATTTTACACTCAGAAGTTTGGTATGGCAATGGGAAATCCTCTTTCACCTGTTCTTAGTAACCTATACATGGAATTTTTTGAAACAAGGTTACTTAACACAATCCTCCCTAATAGAGCTAAATGGTTCAGATATGTTGATGATATTTTGTGTCTTATGCCCAAAAATGTAGATATACACCATTTCCTTGGAAAATTAAATAGCTTAGCCCATTCAATAAACTTTACTGTTGAGTTTGAAGAAAATAACTCATTGCCTTTTCTAGATGTTTTAATTATTAAGGGTAATAATGAATTCAAATTTAAAATTTACAGAAAACCTACTAATAACTGTTCCTATGTCCACTATTATTCCTCGCATCAAGATAGAGTCAAACTGTCTGTTTTCTCATCAATGTTTCTGAGAGCTTTACGAATCTGTAGTCCTGAGTTCATAGATGAGGAAATATCCAAAATTTATGAAATAGGTAATGATTTAAAATACCCAAGAAATGTAATTGATAAATCTTTTAAAGTTGCCAGAAATACTTTTTACAATCCAAAAAGGGACAACCAGCCTTATTCAAATAAAAATATGTTGGTTCTCCCTTACCATGAAAACTTGGTTGATATGCCTTCTCTTCTTAAGACTTTTAATATTAAAGTTGTATTCAAAAATCTCGATACAGTAAAAAAAACTTTTGATAAAGAATTCCCCCCAAAATGCTGATGGATGTGTCTATAAGATTCCTTGTAAAATTTGCGATAAAGTTTATTACGGTCAAACTGGTAAAAATCTCGAACTAAGATTAAAACAACATAAATATAGCATTAGAACTGGACAAGATTCCAATGCTCTATTTATTCATGTAAGAGATTTTAACCATCCAATTGATTTTCAAAAAGTTGAGAAAGTAGTATCAAGCAAGTCCATGGTCGACAGGAATATAATTGAATCTTGTTTCATAAAAAGCAGTTTTGACAATATTATGAATATTTCCTTTGGTTTATATAAATTAGATCCATTTATAATTAATAGAATTTGGGAAGAATTTAATAATACACTGGACAAATAATCTTTAAAATTTCTTATTTCTTGGGTAGAATAGTTTGTGGGGTGAGTTGTGCCAAGGACCTTTCCAAGTTGGCTCGCCGCGCGTCACGTGTTTAAACCGTTGTGGGATCTGATAGTGAGGTGCCGACCAGACCCCTTATATAGCTTCCTTGGATGCTTTACTTTCATAGTTCCTTGATAATGTGAGTAGTCACGAAAGCGCTTGGAATTTCTCTATTCTTTCAGAGTGGTTGTTTTGCATATATATATATATATATATATATATATATGTATATATATATATCTATATATATATATATATATATATATATATATATATATATATATATATATATCTTCTAGCCTCCACAAGCAGTACACATATTGTAACCACGAACAAGTGGTATTTAATCAATAACAAACTGCGGCTAGCCGGGAGATCGAACCCGCGTTGTTTTAGCCCGCCTCGTGGGAACAGTGAAAATTCACGACGCCCTAAACCACTGGACCATATAATCTTACAAACAACATGAGCCTAGCGAACTAGGCTTGCTTCATGTTGTGAGGGCATAAGATGGTGCTCTGCATATATATATATATATATATATATATATATATATATATATATATATATATATATATATATATATATATATATATATATATATATATATATATGCAGTGAAAGAACAGCGAAAAATCCAGGTGCTTTCGTGACTTCTCACATTATCAAAGAACTATAAAAACAAAACATCAACAGGAAGGCATATAAGGGCAAGAATACACATCACAGTCGAGTCACTTAGACCAAAACCTAGAGCAGTAGTTGTATTTTTATTTGATCTAAAATACCCAAGAAACTTGATTGATAAAGCCTTTAAAATTGCTAGAAATACTTTTTACAATTCAAAGAGGGACACCAACCTTATTCAACTAAAAATATGTTGGTTCTCCCTTACCATGAAAACTTGGTTGATATGCATTTTCTTCATAAGACTTTTCATATCAAAGTTGTATTTAAAAATCTTGATACAGTAAAAACAACTTTTGACAAAAAATCCCCCAAAAATGCTGACGGATATGTCTATAAGATTTCTTGTAAAATATGCGATAAGATTATTACGGTCAAACTGATAAAAGTCTTGAACTAAGATTAAAACAACATAAATATAGCATTCGAACTGGAGAAGATTCTAATGCCCTGTTTATTCATGCGAGATATTTTAACCATCCAATTGATTTTCAAAAAGTTGAGAAAGTTGTATGAATCAAGTCCATGGTCGACAGGAATAAAATTGAATTATGTTTCATAAAAAGCTGTTTTGAAAATATGAATATTTCATTTGGTTTATATAAATTGGATTCATTTATAATTAATAAAATTTGGGAAGAATTTAATGATACATTAGACAAGTAAAAAATCTTAATGCTTGGGTAGAGTATCAGTTGTGCTTCAGAGAGTCGGATGTTGTGACGCGGCTGTGAGGTGTAGTTTTGCCCTTATATGCCTTCCTGTTGATGTTTTGTTTTTATAGTTCCTTGATAATGTGAAAAGCCACAAAAGCGCTTGGAATTTCGCTGTTCTTTCACAGTGGTTGTTCTGCATACTGTGATATCACCTGCTTACTCTGATTTTATTGCATACAATATATATATATATATATATATATATATATATATATATATATATATATATATATATATATATATATATATATACAAGGAATTCGCAAGAGCAGGCGAAATATACACAAACACTGATCTCTGGCTGAAGGAGACTCGAACCTACGAACCTTAGGACAAGGTACGCAATGCTTTACCAATCTACCCACAATGGACAATACCTTGGCGTGTAGCTTGCGCTACACGTTTGATCCAAGGCAGCCAGCTTTCAGGGAGAAGGCTTACAGCTTTTTATCTCATCCCCTGCATGCATCAGCCTTACTAGAGATTTTAACAATACAAGGAATTCGCAAGAGCAGGCGAAATATACACAAACACTGATCTCTGGCTACACACAAGATATTGTCCAGTGTGGGTAGATTGGTAAAGCACTGCGTACCTTGTCCTAAGGTTCGTAGGTTCGAGTCTCCTTCAGCCAGAGATCAGTGTTGATATATATATATATATATATATATATATATATATATATATATATATATATATATATATATATATATATATGCTTAACAATTCGCAAACAGGCGAAATTATTAACATTGTTTCTACGTCCACAGCAGCACTGTGGATGTAGAGACAGCGTTAGTAAATAATTTCGCCTGTTTAACATTTCAAATTTCTTTCCTTGTCCACTGCATGTGGCAGGATTTGATGAAATAACTTTGAAAACAAGCCTGGTGCCTCGGGGTATGGGGTAACATCGTCTAGTTACGGCTTGGTGCCCCTACTTATCTGAGGTGTGGCTCCGTGGTAAAGTACTGTGGACTGCTATACACAGACACACAGACCCACACACACACATATTATATATGAATAAACAGAAGAATGGATAGGGACTCGAAGCATAGTCCTGCATGCAGCAGGTGCAACTCTGTATCACTGGACTACGGGGAACAGTAACATTTTATAAACAGTATTTCTGTGACATGTCTGCATCAACAGCCACCAGCTGTGACCCTACTGTTCGTTAGCACAGCCCACAGAAACTTTCATAATACATTTATTCTCATATCCCTCAAAGTTCATATATTCAATAAACTCAAGAACGACTGTCAATAACTAATAAACAGAAAAATGGACGGGGACTTGAACCGTGGTCTAGCGTTGGGCCAGCTATTAGACAGGTCACCAAGATTTGCAACCTGCGGTGGCAACAGCAACATGGACAACAGCAGCAGGCTGTGACGGGGAGATTAATGACTGAGTGAGTCACTCCAGCAGACTCCTCCATTATCCTCCATTCATCACCAGTACCCCCACCCACCCTTCCCGGGCAACACGCAGGTCATTATAATACACCTGCCCTTGCTGCACCCATAGCAACACCTGTACCCATAGCAACACCTGCACCCTCCGCTATCCCTGTGCAACACTCATCCCTAGGTACGTGCTACACCGTCCGTAGCATTTACACGTGTTAAGCTAACACTTGCAACAAGTAATACCAACTTTAATGTATGTTTGTGTGTGTGTGTACTCACCTAATTGTACTCACCTAATTGTGGTTGCAGGGGTCGATACTCAGCTCCTGGCCCCGCCTCTTCACTGATCGCTACTAGGTCCTCTCTCTCTCTGCTTCCAGAACTTTGTCATACCTCGTCTTAAAGTTATGTAAGGTTCCTGCCTCCACTACTTCACTTGTTAGGTTATTCCACTTCCTGACGACTCTATGACTGAAGAAATACTTCCTAACGTACGTGTGTGTGTGTGTGTGTGTGTGTGTGTGTGTGTGTGTGTGTGTGTGTGTGTGTGTGTGTGTGTGTGTGTGTGTGTGTGTGTGTGTGTGTTTGTGTGTGCGTGTGTGCGCGCGCGCGCGCAAGCTCGCGCGCCGATTTGTTTGCGAACATCTATACGCAGCTCCTGGTCCCGCCTCCTAGACCACCTTGACCAGCATTACTGACTTCTGGCCTCTTGGGCCTTATCATGTCTACTCTTGAATCTGCGTATTCGCCGTATTGAGTCTGCATCCACCACTGCCTCATGAAGTCATTCCACCTTTCCACCATCCTGAGACTAAAGAAATATTTTCTTGCATCCCTATGGCTCATCTGTACCTTCAGTTTTCACCTGCGTCCTCAGGTTCCTTGTCCTCTTAATTCTAACAGACTGTCCCTATCAGCCCTATTAATTCCTCTCCTAGTAATGCATTCCTCTCAGTTCTGTTACTAATATAGCTGCAAACCTTTGGACATTTTCCAGTTTCTTCACGTGCTTGACCTGGTTTAGACTCCACGCTGGTGCAGTGAACTCAATGACTGGTCTGACATACGTCGTGTATAAGGGTCTGAAAGATTTTTTATTCAAGTTCCTGAATACTATTGAGGTTTGCTAATCTTGCGTATACCGCTGCCGTTATACAGTTTATATGCAATTCTGACGATATACTTGGTGTTATATTCACCCCCTCGTCTTTTTCACTCTCTAATATTTGCAGCTTCTCTCTGCCCATGCTGTACTCTGTGTCTGATCTGCCCTCTTCTTCTCCAAAGCGCATGACTTTGCATTTGCTTGGGGTTGAACTCGACAAGTCACTTATTTGACCACATCTGCAGTTTACTGAGGTCTCTCTGGAGTTTATAAGAACATAAGAACGAAGGAACACTGCAGAAGGCCTACTGGCCCATGCGAGGCAGGTCCAAGTCTCCTACCGGCTTAAGCCAATGCACCCAACCTAGTCAGGTCAGGTCACATTGACTTAAGGGAGGAACACGGCAACCGACCTGTTAGCACAAGCTATCAGGTCTAACTCACACCCACCCACATCTACTCATGTATTTATCCAACCTATTTTTAAAGCTACACAACGTTCTGGCCTCTATAACGGTACTTGGGAGTTTGTTCCACTCATCCACAACTCTATTACCAAACCAGTACTTTCCTATATCCTTCCTGAATCTGAATTTTTCCAACTTAAAACCATTGCTGCGAGTCCTGTCTAGGCTAGATATTTTCAGCACACTATTTACATCCCCTTTATTTATTCCTGTCTTCCATTTATACACCTCAATCATATCCCCCCTAATTCTACGTCTTTCTAGAGAGTGCAGTTTCAGGGCCCTTAGTCTATCCTCATAGGGAAGGTTTCTGATACATGGGATCATCTTTGTCATCCTCCTTTGTACATTTTCCAGAGAATTTATATCCATTCTGTAATACGGTGACCAAAACTGTGCAGCATAATCTAAATGAGGCCTAACCAAGGATGTATAGAGTTGAAGAACAACCTGAGGACTCCTATTATTTATGCTTCTTGATATGAAGCCAAGGATTCTATTAGCTTTATTGCGAACACTTATGCACTGTTGTCTTGGTTTCAGATTACTGCTAACCAGAACTCCTAAATCTTTTTCGCAATCCGTAATATTAAGATCTACATTATTTAGTTTATATGTGGCATGGCTATTGTCCTGTCCAACATTTAGAACTTTGCATTTGTCTATATTAAACTGCATCTGCCACTTCTCCGACCACTGCATCAGTCTATTCAAATCTTCCTGGAGTGCTCGAATGTCCTCGTCAGAATGAATTCGACGGCCTATTTTGGTGTCATCGGCAAACTTGCCGATGTCGCTCTTTATGCCCTCATCTATGTCGTTTATGTAGATTGTGAACAGCAGGGGGCCCAACACTGACCCCTGTGGAACTCCGCTCGTGACGCTTCCCCACTCTGATTTCTCCCCATTTATGCAAACTCTCTGCTGCCTATTTGTCAACCATGCCTCTATCCAGGAAAAAATTTCTCCTCCTATTCCATGTGCTTTAATTTTCCTCAATAGTCTCTGATGTGGGACCCTGTCAAAAGCCTTACTGAAGTCCATATACACAATATCATATTCATTACCATGATCTACCTCCTCAAATACCTTAGTGAAAAAAGTTAATAAATTCGTAAGGCAGGAACGCCCCTTTGTAAAACCATGCTGAGATTCGTTGATTAATTTATGCTTTTCAAGATGGCTACGAACTGCCTCGGCAATTATTGATTCCATAAATTTTCCCACTATGGAGGTTAGGCTTATTGGTCTATAGTTCGAAGCTAAGGACCTGTCACCTGTTTTGAAAATAGGTATCACATTTGCCATTTTCCACTTATCTGGCACCATGCCAGTTTGTAGTGATATGTTGAAAAGATTAGCCAAAGGTGTGCTAAGCTCCTCTTTACATTCCTTTAGAACCCTTGCATACAGTTCATCAGGGCCTGGGGATTTGTTAGGTTTTAATTTATCTATTTGCCTAAGGACCATGTCACTTGTGACCCTAATAGTGCACAGTTTATTATCGTCCTGTTCTACATAATTTATCATTACTGGAATATCGCTGGTATCCTCCTGTGTAAAAACTGAGAGGAAGTATGTGTTAAAAATTCTACACATTTCCTTATCACTGTCAGTGAGCTGACCCGAGGAACTTTTGAGTGGGCCTATCTTGTCCCTGATCTTACTTCTGTATACCTGAAAGAATCCTTTTGGGTTAGTCTTCGATTCTTTTGCAACTTTAACCTCATAATCTCTTTTTGCTTTTCTAATTCCCTTTTTTATTTCTCTCTTTAACTGAATATATCGATTTCTTAATTGCCCCTCTCCTCTTTTGATTTGCCTATATATGCCTCTCTTTTGACCAATCAGATATTTTAATCTATTGTTCATCCATTTAGGATCATTTTTGTTTGATCTGATTTCCCTATTTGGAACATAATTTGACTGAGCAGCTAGAACTATGCCCTGGAAAGCATCATATCGGCAACCATCACCACCTACCTGACCCTTAGTCAGGTCATTCCAGTTCAGCCCACCTAAGTAATTTTTCAGTCCTATGAAATCAGCCAAGCGAAAGTCAGGGACGGAGACTTGATTGCCATTATTAGGGGAATTCCATGATATATTAAAACTGAGTGATTTGTGATCACTCTCCCCAAGCTCATCATTAACCTCAAGATTATTAATTAGTGTTTCCCTACTGGCAAGAACCAAGTCAAGGAGGTTATTTCCCCTAGTTGGCTCTGTCACAAACTGTTTTAAAAAACAATCCTGGATCGTATCAAGAAAGTCACCCGACTCTAAATTTCCTGTCAAATTGCTCCAGTCAATCTGTCTATAGTTGAAATCTCCCATTAGCACAACATTTTCGTATGTAGATGCCTTACGAATTTCGTCCCATAGAAGTTTACTGCACTCCCTATCAAGATTTGGGGCCCTGTAAATCACACCCAAAATTAGTTTTTCTCGGCCCTCGAGAAGCTGTAACCAAACAGATTCAGTGGCTGACGCTTCTAATTTAATATCTTGTCTAACACAACAATTTAAATTGTCTCTGACATACATCGCTACTCCACCACCTTTCCTGTTGACCCTGTCAGTGTGGAATAATTTATAGCCTTGTATGTGACATTCAGAGGGCATCTCTCTATCTTTCAGATTGAGCCAGGTCTCTGTTATAGCAATAATATCTATGTTTCCTGCACTTGCAATTAATCTTAGCTCATCTATCTTATTTCTAACACTCCTGCTATTAGTATAGTAAACCTTAAGGGAGCTAGTCCCTTGCTGCCCTCTGCTGTCCCGCTTTGTTTGCTGACCTGTTCTATTGTCTTTATTTATAACTTCATGCTGAATGCCTTTTATACATTTACTGTTTCCAACCCTAGTGTTGCAACCTGCTTGTTTCCCACACACACCCATACCTCTATCTTCCATCAGTTTAAAATCATAGGCATTTCACCAATGGCCTTCTCAATCGAGTCTGCAAGTGCTACCACCCCTGACCCAGAGAGATGTACCCCATCCCTTGCATACATATCATGTTTGCCATAAAAGTTGTTCCAGTTGTCAATGAATGGGATTGCAAGTTCCTTGCAGTATCTGTCTAGCCAGCAATTTACACCAATTGCCCTAGACAACCATTCATTTCCTACTCCCCTTCTAGGCAAGATGCTACATATGATTGGGATCCCTCCCTTAGACTTAATGAAATCTATAGCTGACCTGTACTTATCTAGCAGCTCTTCTCTCCTACCCTTCCCAATATCATTTCCACCAGCACTGAGACAGATAATGGGCTTGTTCCCATTACCTGACATGATATTATCCAGCCTGTTGACAATGTCCCCAACACCAGCTCCAGAGTTCCAGAAAATTCCTTAGACAGAATTTCCATTTCTAAATCCATGCAGCTTTTCCATAAAGAATATTTTCTCTCCAAGTGTCCCAAAGTGCTTTTCCTTACTATCTTCTCCTGAACTTTTGAAAATATGCGTGCTAGAAATACAGGGCCTCTTGTCTGTGGTCTTTTTTTATGTGTAGGATTAGAGAGACTAGCTACTGGGTCACGTTTTGCCCCTTCTCTCGGTACCCATGGAGATATGTTATTTAGTCCCATTGCTTTTGTTACATCCAGCTCTTGTAGCAGTCTCAACACTTCTTTTACTGTGCTGATGCTCTTCAGTACCTACTGGTCTGCTCTGTCTGTGCCTTTTGGTAGTTCTCCACTTTCCTCTGTGAAGACTTGACTCATTTTTCCTAAGCGCTTCATAAACTCCTGGCATTCTCTGTTAGTGTCCATACTTCATTCTCAACCTTATCACTTGCTCCTTCACAGTTATCTTTTTTTTCTTATGTAGCTGTAGACTAACTTTCATTTTATTTTGGTTTCTGACGTTGTATCATTTTCAAACTTTCTTTCGGCCCACCTTCTTATTCTTGCACATTCGTTCCTGGTTCTCCTGCTCGCCTCTCGGTTTTCTGCAATTTTTGTTTTGATTTGTATTTTTCTCATCCCTCTTGCTCTTCCCCACCCCCCGGCTTCTCTGCATTCTTGGTTAAACAATGATGGGCTCTCTTTGCTTTTCCTGCTTCTCTTCTTCATGCTTGGTATGAATCTCACCTTTACCTCTTGGCACTTTGACTATTACCTCCATTTCTTGCACAGTTCTGCCTTCCGGTTCTGTTTCTCATTCCACTTCGTGCATAAAAATTCTTATCACATCATAGTTCCTTTTGCTGTAGTCTCATTTTCTATTACTTGCTTCTACCCTCTCTTTCTCCATACACCTTCATACCAGACACTCGAAGCTTAGTATCACATGACTACTGGCTACTGTGTGTGTGTGTGTGTGTGTGTGTGTGTGTGTGTGAGAGAGAGAGAGAGAGAGAGAGAGAGAGAGAGAGAGAGAGAGAGAGAGAGAGAGAGAGAGAGAGAGAGAGAGAGAGAGAGACCATACACGCTTGGCATGCACACACAGGATGTGTTTACGAGCCCAGGGAAGGGGAGGGCATGAAAGTCTACCCTAATCACAGCGTAGAATGCCACCATGGGTGAGTAATCACCCTAATTAAGCTAATGAGTGAGGCGGACCACGCCCACACTGCGCACCGCCCGCCGCCCACGCTGCCTGCGCACCGCCTGCCGCCCGCGCTGTTACTCAACTCTTCTGCTCACCAGTACCGTGTTAAGTCAACTCATACAACTCATCAGTACTAAGCTCACTCAGCCAATCAGTTCTCCAGTACTGAGTTCACTCAACATAACTTATCAATACTGAGCTCATTAGTCTACAAAATTTCATGATTTCTTGACACACTCCTAACCTTAGCACAAGCAAATAAAGTAAATAAAAATGAAAATAAAAGAAAACATTGGAAGCAGCTGAATATATTAGCTTCCCCACAGACATGGACGAGTGTATCCAGTGAAGCTTTTGTAAATTTAACTGGACACTGCCTCAACAAAGACTTTTTCCAGAAGACTTTTGTCCTTAGTGATGCCATTTCCTGGACCCCACACAGCAGCGAACATCACCGAGATTATTAAAAAAGTAGAGGACGAATTCAACACATCAACTTTCAAAATCCATTTGATAGCACGGGATAATGGTGCTAATGCTGTCAAAGGATTAAAGGGACAGTAAGAAGAGTTTACAATGCTTTCTACATACACTAACCGGTTATTTACGATTATTCTAGACCAGATAGTAATAAAAGCCATCAATGTTAATTACAAGAACTAGAAGTTCTTTAAGAACAAAATAGACGACCAAACCACATGCTCCTTCAGTATGTATCCACCCGCTGGAATAATATTTATTTAATGTCACCTCGCATCTGACAACAAAAATAAAGGCAACTGCCATGCACTGCTTAGGTAACACACACCTTCCATCACATCACGGAAATAAGTGGAATCTTAGTACCAAGTTATCTTCTCTGTCGGAAATATTCCACAAAACAACTATATTTCTTAGTAAAAGAAACTGTCTGGTCTCAGAAATACTGCTTCAAGAACAATACTTAAAACTTTTCAGCAACACAGTTTTGAGTGATCCAAAATTCTCAGGCTTGGGTAACACTATTACCTCTCAAAGTGTCACTGTTAACCAGGCTCAAGGGTTACACCACCACTCACTACAACATAATTACTTAGCACATTTCTAGACATCCGATATAAGTGTGAAAAAAATATTATTACGAGCAAATCACCTGCAGGAGGTTTACAGGACATTACCTTCAAGTAATTTGGATGAGGTAAGTGGGACTTAAGTCGCAGAAGGTCACTGAACTGAAACTCCTTCGAATGCGCACTTCCCCTCCACTTTCACAAAAAGCTAGACCTGACATTAAATTAATAATTATAATATTAAAACCAGCTACTCTGGCAATTAAGGTTTGTGGACTGTATAGGATTAAGACTGCTGGGAACAACAAATATAATTGGTATTAACATTTACCATTTAATTACTGTAGATGAATCACATCACAACACCTGTCTAATACCTAGACCTCACACTGGCCAGCTAGTGAGTGATGTTACATCCCTTATATTGCCATCCACACTTAATTCTTGAGGTCCCGCAAATTTCCTGTCTCAGTTCTTCAGCAGGGGATATTAACACGGGTTCCTATTACAAATCCAGGCCGAAACACCCCATTATGGCCTCGATAACGCCGGATTCTTAGACGATTGTCAAAACCAGTGTACACACATTATATTCAATATGGCGCCGTCCCCCCCCCCCCCCCCGGCGTCCTTGCTGGCTGTTCTCCACCCCCGTCACTCGAAATTTCTCGAAGCGTCCACACAGCATCATATTTTAATACGCAATTATATTATTCATTTTGTTCTACATTTAATAAATTATGTAAAAAATTTCCACAAGAATAACTTTTACACATTTTTACATTCCCGATATAAAAATAACTTCTTCAATGACAGTGCAGCGCATGAATCACGTAAAACAAAGCCTGACAATATTGAGAATGAACTGAAACTCAGGAGAGAATTCAGCAGCAGCATCAAACAGCAATGGCTGAAGATGAAGCAACAGGGGTTGAAGAACGTGACGAGTTCGATTTTGATAAATGTTATGAAAAATTGTAGCCAGCATTCCCAACAACATGTGACAGGCATCTGCCTCGGAATCCTTTAATCACAAAAAGTAACATTCAAAAGCAAACTCAGTAGTATTTGTGTTACTACAAACATTAAAACAGAGATGCATATGTGGCAATGGTGTTATTGCCTAAAGAAAGAAATCCACTAAAATGGTGGAAATAAAATATGATAGTTCATCCATCCCTGGCAAACCTAGCCAGTAAATATCCGAGTTCACCTTCTAGGAATAATAACTTCCGCAAATGAGGAGATATTGTTGTTCCTCAACTTCAGTTTAAGAATTCTTAATTTTAGGTATTAACGTAATATATATATATATATATATATATATATATATATATATATATATATATATATATATATATATATATATATATATATATATATATATGTCGTGCCGAATATGTAAAATTGGTCAATTAGCAAGAATTCATTTAAAATTAAGCCCTTTCTAAAATTTTCTCTTGTACGTTTAAAGATATATTTTTTTCATTAATGTTAATGTAATTTTTTTTAATTTTGCACTAAAAGAATCTAAGAAAATTTACCTAACCTTATTATAAGAAGAGAAATTTATTTTAGCCTAACCCAACTATATATATTTTTGATTTGTTAACAGTAATTTAATATCAAACAAACTCAGTGAAATATATTTTTTTCGTTAGGTTCAGAATGATTTTGGCGAAATTATTGCATACACAAATTTTCACTTGTCCTATATGGCAAGATGAACGTTGCTATTTAAGCCAAGATCGCAAATTCTGCCTATTAGGCACGACATATATATTTATATATATATATATATATATATATATATATATATATATATATATATATATATATATATATCGTGCCAAATAAGTAAAACTTGCGATTTTGGCTTAAATAGCAACGCTCTTCTTGCCGAATAAGGCAAGCTAAAATTTGTGTATGCAATAATTTCGCAAAAATCATTCTGAACCTAATAAAAAATATATTTCATTGTGTTTGTTTATGACTAAATTATTTTAAACTTATCTAAAATATATTTAGTTGGATTAGGCTAAATTAAATTGCACTTGTTAGCTTGTTATAATTAGGTTAGGTAAGTTTTCTAAGGTTCTTATGGTACAAAATTATTAATTTTAACATTACCATAAATGAAAAATATATATCTTTAAACGTATAAGAGAATGTCCTCGGATGGCGGTAAAACAGCTAGTTCTGCTGGCTGTACCATTCTTGTAGGATTGGGTGGTGCTGAGGTTTAAAGCGTCATGTGGTTCTCGTTCACCGTAAGGCGGGCCAGTACAACATGGGTTCGAATCCTTGGCTAGCGCAGTGTTGTTATTGATCAATACCACTTGTTTGGGGTTACAATAATATATATATATATATATATATATATATATATATATATATATATATATATATATATATATATATATATATATATTATATTATATTATTCACAGTCCTCCTGCACGTTCTGGCCTCACTAACGATACTATACTCAATGCACCTCGCAGAAACAAGCATAAGTATATACAGTATAAAGAAATATCCTAGTCAGCAGGATTCAAAAACCCCCATTGGACACTGTGCAACACTTGGTATAATAAAGACATGTGCAACACTTGGTATAATAAAGACATGTGCAACACTTGGTATAATAAAGACATGTGCAACACTTGAGTATCTAATGCTAGACAAATGAGCTGTTATATGAGATTCTATCCTAGTAAAGAAGCAAGAGTTGCAGATCTGAGACTGTACACACATACTGTATGTCATTCCACAGATGATTACTGGTTGATACATGATGAGATTATAATCCAAGAAATGACCGCAATATATTGGAGATGTCAAGAAGTGACAAAGACGCATTATAACCCGTGTAATGCTGTCAGTAAATGCATGGCGCCTCACCACCAACACCAATACGCCCCTCTTCCCCCACCCACTCTTGCAGAAACTGGAGTAAAATGGCAGCTATGCAGACACCAAACAAACTTGGAAGGCCCAGAAATATTAATGCTTCCATCTGACTCGGCGAGGCCAGAATTTATGGCAGGAGCCCGACATTCACCAGAGCTGTGGCGTCGCCCCCACTCCCACCCTGTGAAGACTGGAGACACGAGGGTGAGTGGGGGTGGGTGCTTGAGGGTGGGATGTGTGGGGACACTAGGGTGGGGAACTGGTAAGATGGTTCACACATCATCATCATCTCAGAAACATATTCCAACTCTCAACCCTTTTAAAGTAATGTACAAGAACACATTAGGAAGATGGATAGAGGCGAGCTGTGACGGCACACTGTGGTATTAGGAGGCCGGCCAGCGCATGTACTGTAAGCTCCAGCCTCCTGCCGCTAATCGCGAAACTGACACACTATTCTCTCTTCCAAAAAGTATCACCACCACATTTATCACCGCTACCAGCACAATCATCACTACCACACACCCATCACCACTCTCGTCACCACAAAGCAGCCATCATCACCACCACTTATCCCAGGATTATCAGACAATTAAGCTGTCGTCAGCCCAGACCGACAGATAACGTGCTGGCCCAAAGGTTGTGACTTCAGATAACACTGAGGTGATATCTAGAGCACTGCCATGAGCACTGACTACTTAGTACTCACACTTAAACCTCAGTGTTCAACTCATTACGTTTTCTGTAAATAAATGTGTTTCACACATTTATTTACAGGGAGGTACTACCGTCCTGCCAAGTAAGTGTAAAACGGTAGAATAGCTGGTGTCTTCTTTTGTCTCATAAACATGAAAGATTTCAGGTACGTTTTGCTACTTGTACTTACACTTAGATCACACTACACATGCATGTACAAACATATATTACACACACCCCTCTAAATTTTCTTCTATTTTTTTGCTAGTTCTTGTTCTTTGTTTATTTCCTCTTATCTCCATGGGGAAGTGGAACATAATTCTTCCTCCGGTAAGCCATGCGTGTTGTAAGAGGCGACTAAAATGCCGGGAGAAAGGGGCTAGTGACCCATTCTCCTGTATACATTACTAGATTTAAAAAGAGAGACTTTCGTTTTTCTTTTTCGGCCTCGGTGGAATATGGCCAATTTCTCGAAAGAAGAAATGTGTTCCACTTGTAAAACTGGCGAACATAACTAATACCAAAAGAATTAAAGTCATTATATCGGAGCTGGAACAATTCAACACTTAAAAGAATAATACAAAATATACCCTAGTTGGAACAATTCCCAACCTACAAGAAGAACGAGTCAATACCGTGGCTGGAACAATTCCCAACCTACAAGAAGAACGAATCACAATACCGTGGTTGGAACAATTCCCAACCTACAAGAAGAACGAGTCACAATACCGTGGCTGGAACAATTCACAACTCACAAGTTATAACTGGAAACTACACGGCGTTTTAGTCCTTTTCAGAGCATTATCAACTCAAGAAAAAAAATGGAAAACTAGAGAAAGGCAGGTCAGCTCAGGTCACTGGGAGGTGAGGAGATATCCAGCGTCAGGTCAAACCACGCATCTTCCAAGCAAACATGAACAGAAACAAAAACCTTGGCTAAGATTTATGTTAGGGATATTGGGGATCCAAATGGCGTACTGCCAACAATAGTGAAAAGACAGGTCGCAGAATTTTGTTTATTGGACCAGCGTTGTCCCGAGAAAATGCATGCACGAGAATTTCATTCAGTATACCAACTATTCTCTCTCTCTCTCTCTCTCTCATATATATATATATATATATGCCACCTCTGGAACTGGATTGAGGACCCTCATCCTCAGAGAAAAGAATAAACTTACTTCAGGGAAAACTCAAAGTTCTCCTTCTACCACCCCCTATATTCTATGTGGACTTTATTTAAAGACAAAATACAGTGACAAAAATACAATGGGGAATATGACAACAAAAATAACATCTCAGAGCCTACATCTCGAATACTACTTCGGCCAGCTCCCCGGCGGAGGGCCGCGTGCCCAGAATGCTGTGTGTGTGTGTGTGTACTCACCTATTTGTGGTTGCAGGGGTCGAGTCCTAGCTCCTGGCCCCGCCTCTTCACCGGGTGCTACTAGGCCCTCTCTCTCCCCGCTCCATGAGCTTTATCAAACCTCGTCTTAAAACTGTGTATGGTTCCTGCCTCCACTACGTCATTTTCTAGGCTATTCCACTGCCTTACAACTCTATGACTGAAGAAATACTTCCTACTATCTCTCTGACTCATTTGTGTCTTCAACTTCCAATTGTGGCCTCTTGTTTCTGTGTCCCCTCCCTGGAACATCCTGTCCTTGTCCACCTTGTCTATTCCACGCAGTATTTTATATGTCATTATCATGTCTCCCCTGACCCTCCTGTCCTCCAGTGTCGTCAGGCCGATTTCCCTTAATCTTTCTTCATAGGACATTCCCCTTAGCTCTGGAACTAACCTTGTTGCAAACCTTTGTACTTTCTCTAGTTTCTTGACGTGCTTTATCAAGTGCGGGTTCCAAACAGGTGCTGCATACTCCAGTATGGGCCTGACATACACGGTGTACAGTGTCTTGAATGATTCCTTACTAAGGTGTCGGAATGCTGTTCTCAGGTTTGCCAGGCGCCCATATGCTGCAGCAGTTATCTGATTGATGTGTGCTTCCGGAGACATGCTCGGTGTTATACTCACCCCAAGATCTTTCTCCTTGAGTGAGGTTTGCAGTCTTTGGCCACCTAGCCTATACTCTGTCTGTGGTCTTCTGTGCCCTTCCCCTATCTTCATGACTTTGCATTTTACAGGATTAAATTCGAGAAGCCATTTGCTGGACCAGGTGTCCAGTCTGTCCAGGTCTGTGTGTGTGTGTGTGTGTGTGTGTGTGTGTGTGTGTGTGTGTGTGTGTGTGTGTGTGTGTGTGTGTGTGTGTGTGTGTGTGTGTGTGTGTGTGTGTGTGTGTGTGTGTGTGTGTGTGTGTATGTGTGTGTGTGTGTGTGTGTGTGTGTGTGTGTGTATGTTAGTTAGTTACCATTTTGTCCTAGGCACATGTCGACTAGACACTAGGCCTGTTCTATCAGGGTGTGTGTGTGTGTGTGTGTGTGTGTGTGTGTGTGTGTGTGTGTGTGTGTGTGTGTGTGTGTGTGTGTGTGTGTGTGTGTACTCACCTAATTGTACTCACCTAATTGTGGTTGCAGGGGTCGAGACTCAGCTCCTGACCCCGCCTCTTCACTGATCGCTACTGGATCCTCTCTCTCTCTGCTTCCTGAGCTTTGTCATACCTCTTCTTAAAACTATGTATGGTTCCTGCCTCCACTACTTCACTTGCTAGGCTATTCCACTTGCTGACAACTCTATGACTGAAGAAATACTTCCTAACGTCCCTGTGACTCGTCTGAGTCTTCAGCTTCCAGTTGTGACCCCTTGTCCCTGTGTCCCCTCTCTGGAACATCCTATCTCTGTCCACCTTGTCTATTCCCCGCAGTATCTTGTATGTCGTTATCATGTCTCCCCTGACCCTTCTGTCCTCCAGTGTCGTCAGTCCGATTTCCCTTAACCTTTCCTCGTACGACATTCCCTTGAGCTCTGGGACTAGCCTTGTTGCAAACCTTTGTACTTTCTCTAACTTCTTGACGTGCTTGACCAGGTGTGGGTTCCAGACTGGTGCTGCATACTCCAGTATGGGTCTAACATACACAGTGTACAGTGTCTTGAACGATTCCTTATTAAGGTATCGGAACGCTATTCTCAGGTTTGCCAGGCGCCCGTATGCTGCAGCGGTTATTTGGTTGATGTGTGCCTCCGGTGATGTGCTCGGTGTTATGGTCACCCCAAGGTCTTTCTCCCTGAGTGAGGTCTGTAGTCTTTGTCCACCTAGCCTATATTCTGTCTGCGGTCTTCTTTGCCCCTCCCCAATCTTCATGACTTTGCATTTGGCTGGATTGAATTCGAGGAGCCAGTTACTGGACCACATGTCCAGCCTCTCCATGTCTCTTTGCAGTCCTGCCTCATCCTCGTCCGATTTAATTCTTCTCATCAACTTCACGTCATCTGCGAACAGGGACACTTCAGAGTCTATTCCTTCCATCATGTCGTTCACATATATCAAAAATAGCACTGGTCCTAGAACTGACCCCTGTGGGACCCCGCTCGTAACAGGCGCCCACTGTGATACCTCTTCACGTACCATGACTCGTTGCTGCCTCCCTGTCAGGTATTCCCTTATCCATTGCAGTGCCCTTCCTTTTACGTGTGCCTGATCCTCCAGCTTCTGCACTAATCTCTTGTGGGGAACTGTGTCAAAGGCCTTCCTGCAGTCTAGGAAAACGCAATCTACCCAACCCTCTCTCTCGTGTCTTACTTCTGTTACCTTGTCATAAAACTCCAGGAGGTTTGTGATACAAGATTTGCCTTCCATGAACCCATGCTGGTTTTCATTTATAATCTTGTTCCTTTCCAAGTGTTCGACCACTCTCCTCCTGATAATCTTCTCCATGACTTTGCACACAATACATGTCAGTGACACAGGTCTGTAGTTTAGTGCCTCGTTTCTGTTTCCTTTCTTAAATATGGGGACTACATTAGCTGTCTTCCATTTCTCAGGTAGTTGCCCAGTTTCAAGGGATGTGTTGAAGATTGTGGTTAGAGGCACACACAGCATCTCTGCTCCTTCTCTAAGGACCCATGGGGAGATGTTGTCCGGTCCCATCGCCTTTGAGGTGTCAAGGTCACTTAAGAGCTTCTTCACCTCCTCCTCAGTTGTTCGTATGTCATCCAACACTTGTTGGTATATTCCCTCTTGATGTTCCCTTCTGTGCTGTCTTCCCACAGCCCTTCCTGTCTCTACTGTAAAAACTTCCTTAAATCTCCTGTTCAGCTCCTCACATACCTCCTGATCATTTCTTGTGAGTTCTCCACCTTCTGTCCTTAATCTGATCACCTGGTCTTTGACTGTTGTCTTCCTCCTGATGTGGCTATACAACAGTTTCGGGTCAGTCTTGATTCTCGATGCTATGTCATTTTCATACTGTCGCTGGGCCTCCCTCCTTACCTGTGCGTACTCGTTCCTGGCTCTGCGACTGATCTCCCTATTTTCGTGTGTTCTCTGCCTTCTGTACTTTTTCCATTCTCTATTGCACTTTGTTTTTGCCTCCTTACACCGTCGGGTAAACCAGGG
>NC_091312.1:2759680-2785156 GCF_038502225.1 Cherax quadricarinatus | reverse complement strand
GAGATTATAAAGTCACTTAAAAATAACTCAGGGAATCTGTCTCATGTCCCACCATTATTGTTTAAGAGAGCGGCCCATGTCCTCTCGCATGCTATCTCATTACTTTTTAACAAGTCACTAGAAACTAGTACCTTCCCGAAACTACTCAAGACGGCAAGGGTTACACCAATACATAAAGGTGGTGATCCTATAGATTTAAACAACTATAGGCCAATATCAAACTTACCATTGCTATCCAAAATCTTTGAGAAACTCGTGCACAGGAGACTATATTCATTTATAACGGCACAAAACATACTCAACCCCTGCCAATTTGGATTCAGGAAAAATAAAAGCACTAACGATGTAATGATAAAAATGCTAGATCTGCTTTACACAGCATTGGAAAATAAGGAATATCCACTAGGAATTTTTATTGACCTAAGAAAAGCTTTTGACACAGTAGACCACGGCATCCTACTCCACAAACTTGACCATTATGGTATAAGAGGCCATGCGCTTGCATATTTCAAATCTTACCTTACTAATAGGTATCAGTATGTCACCATTAAAGACACAGCATCAACAACACAGCCACTTGATACTGGAGTTCCGCAGGGAAGTGTCCTTGGTCCCCTGCTCTTCCTCATATACAACAATGATCTTCCAAACGTATCTCAACACCTGAACCTCATTCTCTTTGCTGACGACACGACTTATGTCATCTCTCACCCTAATCTTGCCACCCTCAACACCATTGTTAATGAGGAGCTGATCAAAATATCGACTTGGATGACAGCCAATAAACTTACGCTTAATACTGACTAAACCTACTACATTATGTTTGGTACCAGAGCAGGAGATGTGCAAATTAACATTAAGATCGACAACACTCTAATTGCCAGGCATAATGAGGGCAAATTCCTAGGCCTATACCTCGACAACAACCTGAACTTCAGCACCCATATCAAACACATAACCAAAAAAGTATCCAAAACGGTTGGGATCCTCTCCAAGATACGATACTACGTGCCGCAAACTGCCCTTCTCACACTATACCATTCACTTACATATCCATACCTCACCTATGCTATCTGTGCTTGGGGTTCAACAGCAGCAACACACCTAAAGCCAATAATAACCCAACGAAAAGCTGCAGTAAGAATAATCACTAAATCCCATCCCTGGCAACACCCCCCCCCCCCACTCTTCATAGATCTAAACTTACTCCCTGTTCAGTACATCCACACTTACTACTGTGCAATCTACATCTACAGGTCCTTAAATTCCAATATTAACCTTGACCTAAAACGCTTTCTTGATAGTTGCGACAGAACCCACAGGCACAACACCAGACACAAACATCTCTATGACATTCCCCGTGTCCGACTAAACCTTTACAAAAATTCAATGTATGTCAAAGGCTCTAAAATCTGGAACACCCTACCTGAAAATTCTAAAACTGCAGACACATTCATCACCTTCAAAACTACCATCAGAAAACATCTTATCTCCCTGACACACCCTGTCAACTAATTGCACGAATACCACCTGGTGGTTAACACTTACACTCACTCACCCATTTGTCCATAAACAGAAATATCAATCTCAATCTCAAAATAATGAATCTTAACTAGTCATAAGTTGGCCTGTGATACTCCAATACTGAAACTATGTATAGTGCCAAAACAAAAGCATTCACATTGCTAAACTCACAAGCTAGTATTTAGTCACTTAGCCATAATACCAACTTACCTCATAATTTTGTAATATTTTAAACTTAAGATTTAATTTAAGTCTGCCCGAAATGCCTAGCCATGCTAGGTGTTCTAGTGGTACACTCTGTAATTATTATTTTACTACATGTAAACCACACAATAACCAAATTCTGTAAACTCAGCATTGTAATCCTTATAGAGAATAAACTTTGAATTTGAATACTACTACTACTCCAGACACAGTACTCATAACAATACTACTACTACTACAGACACAGTACTCATAATACTACTACTACTACAGACACAGTACTCATAACAATACTACTACTACTACTACTACTACAGACAGTACTCATAACTTAAGAAATCGTAATGACACGATTGCAAACAAACCATACCCCCGGCCGGGATTGAACCCGCGGTCATAGAGTCACAGGTTCAATCCCGGCCGGGGGTATGGTTTGTTTGCAATCGTGTCATTACGATTTCTTAAGTCATGTTGACGGCAGTGAAGGGACTTGAGCTAGAGTTCGTCACGGCCACGCTAGCTGGAGATTCGTCTGTAAAAACTTGCATTTGTGGTCACAGAGGTGCCTGTGCTAACCTTCCTATGGTGTAGAAATATACCTAGTTGGATGAATCTTATTGTGGCTAGCTGGTCTAGTGGCTAACGCGACGGGCTGGAGTTTTGAGACTCTATGACCGCGGGTTCAATCCCGGCCGGGGGTATGGTTTATAGTACTCATAACAATACTACTACTACTACAGACACAGTACTCATAACAATACTACTACTACTACAGACACAGTACTCATAACAATACTACTACTACTACAGACACAGTACTCATAACAATACTACTACTACAGACACAGTACTCATAACAATACTACTACTACTCCAGACACAGTACTCATAACAATACTACTACAGACACAGTACTCATAACAATACTACTACTACTACAGACACAGTACTCATAACAATACTACTACTACTACAGACACAGTACTCATAACAATACTACTACTACAGACACAGTACTCATAACAATACTACTACTACAGACACAGTACTCATAACAATACTACTACTACTACAGACACAGTACTCATAACAATACTACTACTACTACAGACACAGTACTCATAACAATACTTTTACATAACAACAAGAACTTTGACAAAGAAGATAAGCTAAGCAAATAATACAATAATATATTAATATCAACATTCTTGTGATTATCTTCCTTCTGCTCCCACAGTCACTCTCATGGTAGTTCTTGTCTATTATGGAACAAGACCTAACTAGTGGATCCAGCAAGGGCAACACACCTGTGTCTACTTTTAGGTTGCAGGCCTGGGCATTTGTCACTCATTACAAATGAACCATACGCATCTGAAATAGATATGCGTGGGTTGAGAACATACGCAGCGTGCGTATATGAGTCATGAATGTACAGTATTGTGGAGAAAAGGATATAATATATATACATAGCATCCTAGGTAGTAGGTTGATAGACAGCAAACACCCAGGAAGGTATTACAGTCCTGCCAAGAGAGTGTGAAACGGAAACTTGTAATTGTTTTACATGATGGTAGGATTGCTGGTGTCTTTTTTCTGTCTCATAAACACGCGGGATACCAGGTATAACTTGCTACTTCTACTTACTACCATACCGCCCATGGTATGGTTTGTTTACTTCTACTTACATTTAGGTCCACTACACATATATGTACATGCTTATATTTACATAACCATCTTGGTTTTCTTCTATTTTCTTAATAGTTCTTGTCCTTCTTTATTTCCTCTAATCTCCATGGGGAAGTGGGACAGAATTCTTCCTCCGTAAGCAAGGGGCTGGTAATCCCTTCTTCGGTATAAATTACTAAATTTAAAAAAAAAATCGTTTTTCTTTTTATGTCACCTTGCCTCGGTGAGATATGGCCTTTTTGTATTGGACTGATGAAGCCACTGTGTGGCGAAACTTTTTTTCAATAAAAGATTCCCATATGTTGCATAAGTGTCTCAATTCTTCATTAATATATATGTCGTGCCAGATAGGTAAAACTGGTCAATTAGCAAGAACTCGTTTAAAATTAAGTCCTTTCTAAAAATATTTTTTATACATTTAAGACATTTTTTTTCAATTATGATAATATAAAAATTAATGATTTTGTATCAAAAGAACCTTAGGAAACTTACCTAACCTTATTGTAACAAGCGCAATTTAATTTAGCCTAATCCAACTAAATATATTTTATAAAAGTTTATAATAATTTAGCAATAAAAAAACACAATGAAATATATTTTTTTTCCGTTAGCTTCAGAATGATTTTTACGAAATTACTGCATATACAAATTTTCGCTTGCCCAACGCAAGTGCGTTGCTATTTAAGCCAAAATCGCAAGTTTTACATATTCGGCACGACACACACACACACACACACACACACGCATATATATATTTATTTTTTATTAACACATCGACCGTTTCCCACTAAGGTAGGGTGACTCGAAAAAAGAAAAACTTTCATCATTCACTCCATCACTGTCTTGCCAGAGGCATGCCTATACTACAGTTATAAAACTTCAACATTAACATCTCTCCTTCAGAGTGCAGGCACTGTACTTCCCATCTCCAGGACTCAAGTCCGGCCTGCCGGTTTCCCTGAATCCCTTCATAAATGTTACATTGCTTACACTCCAACAGCATGTTAAGTCCTAAAAACAATTTGTCTCCATTCGCTCCTGTCTAACACGCACATGCACGCTTGTTGGAAGTCCAAGCCCCTCGCACACAAAACCTCCTTTACCCCCTCCCTCCCAACCTTTCCTAGGCCGACCCCTACCCCGCCTTCCCTCCACTACAGATTTGTATACTCTCGAAGTCATTCTATTTTGTTTCATCCTCTCTACATGTCCAAACCATCTCAATAACCCTTCCTCAGCCCTCTGGATAATAGTTTTGGTAATCCCGCACGTCCTCCTAATCTCCAGACTACGGATTCTCTGCATTATATTCACATGACACATTGCCATCAGATATGACATCTCTACTGCCTCCAGCCTTCTCCTTGTTGCTATATTCACCACCCATGCCTCATACCCTACGAGAGCGTTGGTCAAGGCGACATGGGTTCGAATCCTCGGCTAGTCGCATTGTTGTTATTGGTTATATATATATATATATATATATATATATATATATATATATATATATATATATATATATATATATATATATATATGTCGTGCCGAATATGTAAAACTGGTCAGTTAGCAAGAACTCATTTAAAATTAAGTCCTTTCTGAAATTTTCTCTTATACGTTTAAAGATATGTTTTTTTCATTAATGTTAATGTAATTTTTTTTAATTTTGCACCAAAAGAATCTTAGAAAACTTACCTAACCTTATTTTAACAAGCGCAATTTATTTTAGTCTCACCCATCTAAATATATTTTAGATTTGTTTACAGTAATTTAATACTAAACAAACTCAGTGAAATATATTTTTTTCGTTAGGTTCAGAATGATTTTGGCGAAATTATTGCATACACAAATTTTCACTTGTCCTATATGGCAAGATGAGCGTTGCTATTTAAGCCAAGATCGCAAGTTCTGTCTATCCGGCACGACATTATATATATATATATATATATATATATATATATATATATATATATATATATATATATATATATATATATATATATATATATATGCAAGTCTGCTCTGTTTCTTGTCTGCCAGGATAAGCGGATATTCGTGTGTATGTGTACGTAGTTATGGATATTTTTGCCTATTTATAATATTGCTTTTCAATAATTACTTGCCATCTCCCCGCCCCCTCCCTCGTTCTCCTCTGAAACTTTGCTCATTTAGCCCAACCCTCAAGAGGTAGACACTGGCTCGCCACAACCACAAGAGCACCTTTTCAAAACCATAAATTATCACCTCTTTTGTACCCACAATATACCCTCCCTCCCATTAGAGCCTTGTACATTACCGACCCAATAATACCTTTTCTCATAGGAAACGATAAACAGCGCCAAGGGAGTGAACACGTGAAAGGAAATGAACACGTGACCAACACTAAGGCATTTACTGGTTGTCTCAAAACGAGCTTCATCGAGCCATTGCAAACACAACATGGACACAGAAGCTACATAAAGGTAGAAAATGAGGTGCTCGGCAGCTGGGGCAATCTTAATAGTAGTAGTAGTAGTGGTAGTAGTAGTAGTAGTAGTAGTAGTAGTAGTAGTAGTAGTAGTAGTAGTAGTAGTAGTAGTAACAGCAGCAGCAGCAGTAGAGGTAGTGTTAATAGTGGTGGGTGAGCTACCAGTAGCAGTAATGGTGAAAGTTGTGTGCGGACAGATGAGTGGTATAAACCTTGGAGAGGAAGATGTCCAAGTAACGCATGTTAGAAATGTCCATTACATCACAGGGAAGGGAAACGGATAGTGTATAGTTACTGAGTCAAGATACACATCAGTCACTCTCAGTAACTGCACAACAGCGGTGAAGCGAGCCCTGTGCTCTACTATGGACACAACCGATGACACTGAGTCCAAGACAACTATATGAGTTGTCACACATTTTTTAAGCTGCTTTATTTAGGCCCCTGAGTTAGCCATATCATTCCTGACAAACAAATTAACAACACTGTCTACCTGCGCAGACAGGAAGGTGAGGGGTGACAGAAGCAGCAGCAGCAGTGACAGGGGTGGGTGGCTGTCAATGACTTACTCACAAGTCTTCCAAACTCGCCAACATCCGGCTACCAAGTTCCCAGAAGACTTATTCACCTGCTGTCAATAACTCCTTACGAGACGTCTCTCACTTGCACCCGAGTTCTTGAATCATGTAGGTGCCTGCGGGAAGGAGCCCACTGCAAACATCCACAAGGAGACCACTGAAGGTATCCACAAGGAGACCACTGAAGGTATCCACAAGGAGATCACTGAAGGTATCCACAAGACCACTGAAGGTATCCACAAGCAGACCACTGCAAGTATCCACAAGCAGACCACTGCAAGTATCCACAAGCAGACCACTGCAAGTATCCACAAGCAGACCACTGCAAGTATCCACAAGGGGACCACTGCAAGTATCCACAAGGAGACCACTGAAGGTATCCACAAGGAGACCACTGCAAGTATCCAGAAGACCATTGAAGGTATCCACAAGGAGACCACTGAAGGTATCCACAAGGAAACCACTGCAAGTATCCACAAGGAGACCACTGAAGGTATCCACAAGGAGACCACTGCAAGTATCCACAAGGAGACCACTGAAGGTATCCACAAGGAGACCACTGCAAGTATCCACAAGACCATTGAAGGTATCTACAAGGAGACCACTGAAGGTATTCATAAGACCACTGAAGGTATCCACAAGGAGACCACTGAAGGTATCCACAAGGAGACCACTGCAAGTATCCACAAGGAGACCACTGAAGGTATCCACAAGGAGACCACTGAAGGTATCCACGAGGAGACCACTGAAGGTATCCACGAGGAGACCACTGAAGGTATCCACGAGGAGACCACTGAAGGTATCCACAAGGAGACCACTGAAGGTATCCACAAGGAGACCACTGAATGTTGATAAATTAGACACATGTGCAACTCTTGGGTATCTTTATTGAGGAAACGTTTCGCCACACAGTGGCTTCATCAGTCCATACATAGGAGAAACTTGAAGAACAGGAGGAGAATGAGGTAATCAGTCCATCAATCTTGAGTAGAATACGGCAGATGAGCGGAGAAGCAGCTTATAAACCGTATGGCAGGAGAGGTGCAGCAGTCATAGGTGGTGTCACATTTGTTCAATGTGGAAGTAGGTTGTGCCCAAGAATTAGGCAAGCGAAGAATTCCTAAGTATTAAGATCCCAAGAAGTTGCAAAACCACTGAATGTATCCACAAGGAGACCACTGAAGGTATCCACAAGGAGACCACTGAAGGTATCCACAAGGAGACCACTGCAAGTATCCACAAGACCACTGAAGGTATCCACATGGAAACCACTGCAAGCATCCACAAGGACACACCAGTAGGATAATTACCTAGGGGGAAATTCACCCAGTGCTGGTGTGATAATACACATAAATTATTTAGGGTAATTATTCAACTTTTGAGACATGTGTGACTGAATTAAGAACAGTTAAGCACTCCCTAAACAAATAGCAGCAGCAGATTTATTAACAGCACTCCATCATTAATAGCAGCACCAGCGCTAGTAACACCAGCACAGCCAGCACCAGCAGTACTATTAGCGGCGCCAGCATCACAATAAGTAGCAAAAGCACCTCAACACATGCAGCAAGATCAACAATAGCACCAGCAAGATCAACAATAGCACCAACAAGATCACCAACAATAGCACCAGCAAGATCACCAACAATAGCACCAGCAAGATCACCAACAATAGCACCAGCAAGATCACCAACAACAGCACCAGCAAGTTCACCAACAACAGCACCAGTAAGATCAACTGCTGCAAGATCATCAAGAACAGCACCAGCAGAAGGAAGCCCCTGCGGCATAGGCTTTCTTTCCCTTCAGTCAGAATACTGTTTTATTTGGGATCTATTGAGTTGACAAGTGTTTATTACTGACCTGACCAGCGTTTATTATGGACTTGACCAGCGTTTATTATGGACTTGACCAGCGTTTATTATGGAGTTAACTGGCGTTTATTATGGACTTGACTAGCGCTTATTATGGATTTGACTAACGTTTATTATGGACTTGACCAGCGTTTATCACTGATTTGACCAGCATTTATTATGGACTTGACCAGCTTTTATTGACCTGACCAGCGTTTATTAATTTACAACACTGAAAGTCATCTAAAATTCACAAGTGATAGAGGAAGACGCAAGAGACATGTCTCTGTCTCGAGACGTGGTAGCTGCTTCAAGACGTCTCCTCAGTGTTTCACTCAAACATTTTCTTATTAAAAACATTACGACTATTATCGCAGGCATTATTGCAACTATTAGTTATAAGTATCTTACGTATCCACCGTAAGTGGTAGTATACAAAGCATCCCTTGAGTGTTCAGGAGGACAGGTGTCTTGCTGATATACACAGATTTGGTTATCAAGACCCCGGGCTATACACAAGCTTAAAGGCAATACAAATAGCATGACTGATCAGAACAGCAACCAGGTGGAATGGTCTAGGACCAGACCGCGTGGGAAGTGTTCCCTCCCTACGAAACCATCAGAAAGTAAATCAACCAAATTCTACATTCTTATGCATTCTACGAGCGTGAGGAATTCAAGGCTTCTCTCTGCACCATCTTCCGTGAACATTCAACCCGGCAATCAGGGCTGCAAATGGTGCAGCAGATCTCTGCAGCCATACAAGTTCATGTTAATTCGGCTGCTGGCGCCGATCTTCCCGTGTCTAAGGATTTCCGGGTCGCTCCTCAAACTCGGTGGATACTTGCGAATATTGCGTTCAGATCCTGGCCCGAGCGTAGCAGGATTGCTTTTCACGGGCAATATTCACTCAAGAGCCGCAGAAAGTTAAATTGGGGAGTCCCAACACACACTTAACACTCACACCCTGGTCTTAATGACTTCACAAGTTGTACAACACTACCGATAACCCATACGCCACCGCCTCCCTGATCTCGCTAAAATACAAAGAACTACCAAACAGTCACACAATCGGAGAGACGGGAAAATCAAGAGCAAAATCAGTGAAGAGTCTGGCGGTAATAGTTTACCACTTCTTTGGATGAGGAAGATGCAACACACCTGTTCAACATCTGAACAAACCTCAACAGTACTCTGAGAGTCTTTGTGGATTTTTTTCAGATGGCGCAGATCGTTCACAAAATGGATGTAGCTACACAAACACGTTAAAAAATGAAAAATATATTTAAAGAATGGATTGCATGAGGTGGCGTGAAAACACCCACAAATATTTTGATGATTTGTTAAAACTCTGCTGAAAAAATGTTGATACAAGAGAACCTGGTTACGGTGGTGATGAAGAAAGGTTAATACAAGAGAACTTGGTTAAGGTGGCTGTGTGGAGAGCAACGCAAGACACTGAGACAATATATAACACACACTATGTTCATGGTACACACCACCGACAAGTTCATGAATAAGATACATGTGCAACAATACTTGGGTATCTTCATTGCTGAAACGTTTCGCCTGCACAGCAAGCTTCTTGTCTCCAGTTTGTATTCACCTGTATTTCACGGAAGAAGCCTATTGTGTAGGGGAAACGTTTCGGAAAGAAAGTTACCCAAGTTCTGCTCACTTATCTTCTTCATCAATCTGACGTATTTATTTCGTTTCGTCAACACACAGCCTTAATAACTGACTGAGGCGGTAACCTTCACCTTTGACCTTCTAATATATAAAACAGCATGACTGGGAAAGGTCAGGGTTGAGCCCTGAGCTAAACATGAACTCATCGACGTCATCAAAGTATATTAGTATCTACCTGTCAGGTGTCTACCAGCTGATGGTTCCGTAAATCAATGCCTCCATCCCCCCCTCCACGCCCCCGCGGCCCGGTCTGACATCAGCTACTACAGTTAGTTACTTGGCGAGATGATCAGCTCTGCCAAGACTTCGGCATTCGGTTAGCTGGACTTCAATCCTGGAGGTGAGGAGTACAGCACCTGCACTCTAAAGGAGGGGTTGGAATATCTGCTATTTAGTAATATCCAAAAATGTCGTATCTGCACGCCTCTGGCAAGACAGTGATAGTGTGAATGATGGTGAAAGTGTTTCTTTTTCGGGTCACCCTGCCTCGTTGGGAGACGGCCAGTGCGTTATATATATATATATATATATATATATATATATATATATATATATATATATATATATATATATATATATATATATATATATATATATATATATATATATATATCAGAAGTAGGAGAAACATTTAAAGTGGGTGTGGTAGGTAAGTTTGGGGTGCCAGGTGTAAATGATAATGGGAGCCCTTTGATTGAACTTTGTATAGAAAGGGGTTTGGTTATAGATAATACATATTTTAAGAAAAAGAGGATAAATAAGTACACAAGATATGATGCAGGGCGCAATGACAGTAGTTTGTTGGACTACGTATTGGTAGATAAAAGACTGCTGGGTAGACTTCAAGATGTACATGTTGACAGAGGGACCACAGATATATCAGATCACTTTTTAGTTGTAGCTACAGTGAGAGTAAAAGGTAGATTGGATACAAGGAAAATGGAAGCAGCGGGTAAGAGAGAGGTGAAGGTTTATAAGCTTAAGGAAGATGCAGTTAGGGAAAGATATACACAACTACTGGAGGACAGATGAGGTTGAAGATATATGGGGTATGACTAAGAATGTAGTGTTATTGTTCAGATTGATGGAATGATAATGTAAAGAGAGTAGTAAGAGAGAAAAAGTTAGCATATGAGAGATTTTTACAAAGTAGAAGTAATGCAAGGAGGGAATATATGGAGAGGAAAAGAAAGGTTAAGAGAGTGGTGAAGCAATGTAAAAAGAGAGCAAATGAGAGAGTGAGTGAGATGTTATCAGCAAATTTTGTTGAAAATAAGGAAGTTTTATAGTGAGATTAATAAGATGAGGAAGCCTAGGGAACAAATGGTTTTGGTTGTTAAAAATAGGAGAGGAGAGTTATTAAATGGAGAGTTAGAGGTATCAGGAAGATGGAGGGAATATTTTGAGGAATTGTTAAATGTTGATGAAGACAGGAAAGCTGTGATTTCGTGTATAGGGCAAGGAGGAATAACATCTTGTAGGAGTGAGGAAGAGCCAGTTGTGAGTGTGGGTGAAGTTTGTGAGACAAAGAGTAGAATGAAAGGGGGGTAAAACAGCCGAGATTGATGAGATAAAGATAGAAATGTTAAAAGCAGGTGAGGATATAGTTTTGGAGTGGTTGGTTCTTTTATTTAATAAATGTATGAAAGAGGGTAAGGTACCTAGGGATTGGAAGAGAGCATGCATAGTTCCTTTGTATAAAGGCAAAGGGGACAAAAGAGAATGCAAAAATTATAGGGGAATAAGTCTATTGAGTATACCTGGTAAGGTGTATGGTAGAGTTATTATTGAAAGAATTAAGAGTAAGACGGAGAGAAGGATAGCAGATGAACAAGGAGGCTTTAGGAAAGGTAGAGGATGTGTAGACCAAGTGTTTACAGTGAAACATATAGGTGAACAGTATTCAGATAAGGATAGAGGTTTTTGTGGCATTTACGGATTTGGGAAAGGCGCATGACAGGGTGGATAGGGAGGCAATATGGCAGATGTTGCAAATGTATGGAATAGGAGGTAGGTTATTGAAAGCATATATATATATACAGATAATGCTAAACTCTCATGGTTCATTCAGCCGATGCAAGCAAGTTTTAAATACAAGAATGTCAGTCATCACACTGGTCACACTGCTAGTTATCACACTAAGACACTGCTAGTTATCGTACCGAGACACTGCTAGTTATCACATTGAGATACTACTAGTCATCACATTGAGACTAGTAATCACAATGAGACACTGCTAGTTATCACACTGAGACGCTGCTAGCCATCACACTGAGACTAGTAGTTATCACAATGAGACACTGCTAGTAATCACATTGAGACACTGCTAGTCATCACACTGAGACACTGCTAGTCATCACACTGAGATATAGTATCAGTGTGAGGTGATTAACCCCTGTCGAGCGTAGGGGTAATTATCGACACTGTTTAATATTAATTAAGCCAGGCGGAGAGTTTTGGGGGTCACCCAACTTGTGGCCTCAACACTTGTCTCAAACATGCTTCACTGAAATCAGTATCTCAATTTGATTAATAAAACTGGCAATTAAGGTCTTACTCTGATGTGCCCCTGGAACCTTTTCAGACCTGTGTAACGTTATGGGGTCTACCCTATGAACGTGTACCCGGTTATGGTACTGGGCACAAGTATTGAACGCAACGGTATATAAACGAGAAACTTCGATGCAGGAAAACACACCGGCCCTACAAGTTTGAAGTCGACCACAAAAGGCATTCTCCCGGTATCGTAGTAAAACCAAAAATTCAAGGTTGTGTAACTATGTTAGAATCTTAGCAAATTTTCACCGACACTAATTAACAAAGTGTTATCCTTCACATAGGTAAATCAGCCATTATAACTGAAGCTCTTCTCTGGAGTCATAAATCATTTCATGATAAAAAAACACATTTTAAAATCAAATTACTAAATTGTCCCCTACACAGTCCACTAAAAACTCCAAGTCTATCCTTACAAGGCTACACGAGTGTTAAAAGTTTGAAGCCAATCAGATAAGACGTTCTCGAGTTATAAGTGAAAACTTTGTAGGTACTGAAAGCAGGAACCTCGAGGGGTCACTAGCCTAGTGAAACTTGAAATCCTTAAGTTACATTCTATTTAAAATACTCTACAATCCTATGAGAAAAAACATTTGCCTGCCTTTTTAAAAAACTTAAATTTGATATTTCGTAAAAAAAATGGCAAACTGGCACCTATAAAACCCAAGTTCACTGCAAAAATATCTTCAATTAAGATGCGCCATCGTTAAAGGTTTGAAGTCTATCGGAAAACATTCTTTAGTTATCACATGAAAATTTATTTAATGCAATTCGAAACTTAATATTTGCACAGCTAAAACGAATGGATAGGACGATATTTTTTTTGGACGATACCAATATTTAATTCTAGGCCGATACCAATATATTAAATTTGGCCGTTATTGCTACTTTGGCACACCCCTACTCATACGAATGTCAAATTTTCTTTTAATAAAACCCACCAATGATGAAAGTTTGAAGCCTATGAGAAAAAGCATTCTCTAGTTATTGATCTAAATTCAATGATTCGAAGAATCACCATACTTATTTACTGACTGAACCATGGTGAATATTTGGAAGATGATCAGGAGATTCCTCTGGTTACTGATATTGATTCCAAGGACTTCAATACATGTACCACTATTTGATAAAATTGGCAAACTTGGACTTATGCAGTCCAATAACAGAATGACCTTTGCTTTCTGGAAAACACCAGAGCTGAAAAATGTGAAGACGATCTGAAGAGGCATTCTCAAGTTACTGAGTGGATTTTAACAAATTTAGTATATTTCAAAATTTGCCTACACACCAACTAAACTCAATAGGTATTATACTGTTTTTAAAATGCATCAGTAATTAAATACCATTCAGAAGAGGAAGACTCAAATTTAATATGATTTAACAGAAGTGAAAATTTCACATTGTTTCCATGTGAAATTAGAAAATGTGCATCTCAAGTTCATTCTTTGCCGTCGTCGAACTTCGAAAGTTCATTTTTCAAGCGTCTGAACCACAGCAGCAGAAGCCTTTGAAAGTTATCGAACTCATTCCAGGCATCATGGAATAGGCTCTTCAACCTTGGTCATAGGACACCTGCACATGCCAACAGTCGCAGAGTATCAAGACAGTGCATTACAATTATCATGTGGGAGTTCGACACGTGGATTAGGTAAGAAATACTCACGTAGGCTGGTATTACGTATAATTACAGACAAGGTGGAGTGCGCCCTTACAGCCGTACCTATCTCTCTCGCTCCTCTCGTAACACTGACTGACTGGCCGCCCACAGTACCCATATGTGAGAGGGTCTTTGAATAGTGCCAGGTCAGCCCAATATGAATAGACAGTGACTCAGGCAGAGACGGTTGGTCGTGAGTCAACTGGCACAGTGGTTACTGGTAACTGGTTACTACTACTGAGAGCTCGGCGACGCTAACGTATGTCGTCCCGACATACAACTAATACAAACTAGAGATGGCAGGTGTACGGCATTTATCATGTGGGAGTTCGACACGTGGATTAGGTAAGAAATACTCATGTAGGCTGGTATTACGTATAATTACAGACAAGGTGGAGTGCGCCCTTACAGCCGTACCTATCTCTCTCGCTCCTCTCGTAACACTGACTGACTGGCCGCCCACAGTACCCATATGTGAGAGGGTCTTTGAATAGTGCCAGGTCAGCCCAATATGAATAGACAGTGACTCAGGCAGAGACGGTTGGTCGTGAGTCAACTGGCACAGTGGTTACTGGTAACTGGTTACTACTACTGAGACAATGACCATAGTAACAGGACATAGTACACTACACTGACCAAGTATTAGGACACAGTACATTACACTGACCCAGTATCAAGACAGTACAGTACACTGATCATAATAAACAGGACACTGTATAGTACACTGACCATAGTATCAATACATTGCACTACACTGACCCTAGTATCAAGATTACACTTAGTATGAGGACACAGTGCACAACACAGGTGTGTATCATGCACACATATGCTCCATGGTAAAGGTACAGTTGAGTTCGGCTTTATAATCAAGATCTCCTCTCTCATATATAACTTTGCAATAGCGCCACCCATCAAGGTTCACCTGTAATCAACACAACATTAATCTTCCTTTATATAGCATTATCAATTGAGTGCTCGCTCTAGGGCCTCGCAAAATGCACACTTAGGCATAAAACACGGAGTGGCACGTCAAAGAAACTATATATGCTCTTTGCTGTTTGTCAAACTTGTCATAGATTTGAGTGTAAAAACGCAAATATATAGGTTTGCGCACGCACGCATGCATCTCTGATATGTCTGTGACCAGTTTTTTTTTTTATCCTCGCAAATAAGTCTGAGGTTGGTCATTCCTGTTCAACCAGACTGTTGCTACTGGCGGTCCAATGGCTCATATTGCCATCACCTCCTGCTTGATCTTGCATACTGTGGAGTTAGTGATCCAGTTTCTTGTAGCTGCCTTCTACAATTGTTCTATCAATATTTCCGATATGTGCTGGCAGCATGTTGAATAGTCTTGGACCACGTATGTTAACATGTACAGTATTTTATGAAAAAAATCTTTACTGACACCTTCACATATATATGTATAATTGTATATACATAATTACATTTCATGGAATATGTGCGATGGAATATGTGTGATGGAATGTGTGTGATGAAATGTGTGATGGAATATGTGAAACATAAGCAATTTCAATAATATACTAGCATATATAAAAGAGTAGCTACAAAAACACTATTTAATAGTGTTAAGTGATGCCATTTCTCTCCAGAGTTTAAAAAACAGGTACTAATCAACAATCACGAGAAATCGTCCCAATTCAAACTAGCTACCTAGCTCTCTCTCTCTCCTCTCTCTCTCCATCCCGAGGAAAGGAGGAAGGGGAAAGATGTGGGCAGAAGGCAAGGTGTCCCTTCAGAGGAGGAAAGAGGAGGAGGAGGAAGCAGCGGAAAGCGGGGGAAGGGTGTATACAGGGGGGATGGGTGTCAGTGCAAAAGAGGAGGCTGGTGTTCCTGCAGAAGGGAAGGGTTCCTTCAGAGGGGCAGTTTTCTGCAGAGGGACAGGTGTTCCTGCAGTAGAAAAAGCGGGTGTTCCTGCAGGAGAGAGAGTGGGTGTTCCTGCAGTAGAGAGGGCGGGTGTTCCTGCAGTGGAGAGGCGTGTGTGGACAATGGAACAGTGTGTTACAGTTAGCATTAATCTCTCTTTACACGCCAGCATTTACGACGGCCCAAGATATCCCTGGAACGTGGGCTCCACACTGCCCTCTGCACTGCCACACCGCCCTCTGCACTGCCACACCGCCCTCATCACCGCCACACTACCTCTGCCTCCTCTAGCAACTGCTACACCATTACATGGCTCTGCAAAATGCAGACGCAGCATACACTAACTGCAATATCCTAAGACGAGTGCGATCATTTTATAATAGAAAATAAATTGCGTACGAAAGAAAACTGGAGAACTGGGAAGATGGATTATCAACTTTCAACAAATTCGACCCACACAGAAACTGTCATCAAAGCAAAACAGGTCTTCACACTCAAAAATTGTCTTCCTTAAAACGAATTTCTCGCTTCAATCCTCTGTCTCATTCTCATTTCCGACAGATAAATATAGAAATCTTTATGCTACATCATTCTTGGCAAACGATACTAAAACTTGTATGAGCGACATCCATGGAAGCCACAGCAACTGGTGGCCTTGTAGTAAACTACGAAAACAAGTGAAGATTTTTCAACGAGAACAAATTTCATCTACTCGTTATGGAAAATTTAAGAAAACACTGGAAGAGAACAAGACGCAATGAAACCTCACTGGGACAGAACAAGACGCAATGAAACCTCACTGGGACAGAACAAGACGCAATGAAACCTCACTGGGACAGAACAAGACGCAATGAAACCTCACTGGGACAGAACAAGACGCAATGAAACCTCACTGACAGGACAGAACAAGAACAAGACGCAATGAAACCTCACTGGGACAGAACAAGACGCAATGAAACCTCACTGGGACAGAACAAGACGCAATGAAACCTCACTGGGACAGAACAAGACGCAATGAAACCTCACTGGGACAGGACGCAAGAAACCTCAACAGAACAAGACGCAATGAAACCTCACTGGGACAGAACAAGACGCAATGAAACCTCACTGGGACAGAACAAGACGCAATGAAACCTCACTGGGACAGAACAAGACGCAATGAAACCTCACTGGGACAGAACAAGACGCAATGAAACCTCACTGGGACAGAACAAGACGCAATGAAACCTCACTGGGACAGAACAAGACGCAATGAAACCTCACTGGGACAGAACAAGACGCAATGAAACCTCACTGGGACAGAACAAGACGCAATGAAACCTCACGGGGACAGAACAAGGCGCAATTAAACCTCACTGGGACAGAACAAGACGCAATGAAACCTCACTGGGACAGAACAAGACGCAATGAAACCTCACTGGGACAGAACAAGGCGCAATGAAACCTCACTGGGACAGAACAAGACGCAATGAAACCTCACTGGGACAGAACAAGACGCAATGAAACCTCACTGGGACAGAACAAGACGCAATGAAACCTCACTGGGACAGAACAAGACGCAATGAAACCTCACTGGGACAGAACAAGACGCAATGAAACCTCACTGGGACAGAACAAGGCGCAATGAAACCTCACTGGGACAGAACAAGACGCAATGAAACCTCACTGGGACAGAACAAGACGCAATGAAACCTCACTGGGACAGAACAAGACGCAATGAAACCTCACTGGGACAGAACAAGACGCAATGAAACCTCACTGGGACAGAACAAGACGCAATGAAACCTCACTGGGACAGAACAAGACGCAATGAAACCTCACTGGGACAGAAGACGCAATGAAACCTCACTGGGACAGAACAAGGCGCAATGAAACCTCACTGGGACAGAACAAGGCGCAATGAAACCTCACTGGGACAGAACAAGGCGCAATGAAACCTCACTGGGACAGAACAAGACGCAATGAAACCTCACTGGGACGGAACAAGATGCAATGAAACCTCACTGGGACAGAACAAGACGCAATGAAACCTCACTGGGACAGAACAAGACGCAATGAAACCTCACTGGGACAGAACAAGACGCAATGAAACCTCACTGGAACAGACCAAGACGCAATGAAACCTTACTGGGACAGAACAAGACGCAATGAAACCTCACTGGGACAGAACAAGACGCAATGAAACCTCACTGGAACAGAACAAGACGCAATGAAACCTCACTGGAACAGAACAAGACGCAATGAAACCTCACTGGGACAGAACAAGACGCAATGAAACCTCACTGGGACAGAACAAGACGCAATGAAACCTCACTGGGACAGAACAAGACGCAATGAAACCTCACTGGGACAGAACAAGACGCAATGAAACCTCACTGGAACAGAACAAGACGCAATGAAACCTCACTGGAACAGAACAAGACGCAATGAAACCTCACTGGAACAGAACAAGACGCAATGAAACCTTACTGGGACAGAACAACAAGACGCAATGAAACCTCACTGGAACAGAACAACAAGACGCAATGAAACCTCTCCATCAAGCGTAAAAGGAATACAAGGGACTTAGGGGCAGGCAACACAGATATATTCCAAGATCATAAATATTTTTCGCTCACACCTGCATGGATGACAGACTACATAAGAGTGACATTCTTGAAAACAATCACATTCTGTAGATTAGAACATCGCTATGAACGCAGTAGCTCCTTTAAGGCAGGCGAAATTGTACAGAACGCTTTCACTGCACATTAAATCAGTCAAAAATCTATATTATTAGGAACGCCTAAGGTCAATTATGCTGTACTCTCTAGAACGTAAGAAAGACACTGGAATGACCAGTTTCAAATCTGCACATTGGAATTACTTCTGAGAACGGGAGGCAAGGTAGATGGTGCAAAATATCCTAATTAGAAAATAAAGTTTATAAATTAGACGAAGAGATAACTCAATGAGCATGAGGGTTACAAGGCTTTTCAAGCCATCCCTTCAGACATAACTCCTGTCTTCAAAAGGGAACCTGACAAGTTCCTTCAGGTAGTTCTTGATCTATCACGTTGTGGTGCCAACGTTGGACTGAATGTAGCGAGCGGCAAGAACTTTGCTGAGCACGCCAGTCTGTCAACCCGGAGGACTGGTCTGAGACCGGGACGAGGGAGAGATGATCACCGAGACCAACAACATAAATATAACATGTAAAAAGCACACTGTGTTCATTACTGCACTGTACCACTACACACTAAGTATTTCGTAAAACATAACTAATACTCACACTACTCCCTCGCATAATAGATTAAATTAATGTAATATGTTAGTTAAACGAAGACACGATAAAGAAACGATGAAATTAATATTACCAAATTAAGAGGTTGATAGGTCACGAAGTGTGTGTGTGTGTGTGTGTGTGTGTGTGTGTGTGTGTGTGTGACGAATATTGAGAGGCAGGAAGGTAAAGCAGAGGCAACACCCTACTCTTATCACAGTGCCAGGCCAGGTATTGCCCACTCTCACTACAATACGACCCTTGTTCACAGCCTCATATTTAATTATTACGGATTAAAGTAAAATGTCAAGGCATATACACATCTTTCAATATATATATATATATATATATATATATATATATATATATATATATATATATATATATATATATATATATATATATATAATATGTCGTGCTGAATAGGTAAAACTGGTCAAGGTCAATTAACAAGAACTCATTTAAAATTAAGTCGTTTCTAAAATTTTCTCTTATACGTTTAAAGATACATTTTTTCATTTATGGTATAAAAATTAATAATTTTGTACCAAAAGAACCTTAGAAAACTTACCTAACCTTATTATAACAAGCGCAATTTAATTTCGCCTAATCCGACTAAATATATTTTACATAAGTTTACAATAATTTAATGATAAACACAAAATACATTTTTTTTCGTTAGGTTCAGAATGATTTTTGGGAAATTATTGCATACACAAATTTTCGCTTGCCTAATTCGGCAAGAAGAGCATTGCTATTTAAGCCAAAATCGCAACTTTTACCTATTCGGAGCGACTTATTCATACACAAGCCAAGTATGTGTACAGGAGCCAAGAATGTATACACATGCCGAGTTGTTCCGCTAGTTAATATTCATTACCCAAAATTTGTAACGTCTGATATACCTGTGACCAATTTTGAGGGTCTTTATACCCTACCATCTGGTCTTTAGCCAAACTTCCTTTCTGAGTGCCTGTTCAACCTGAGTGTTGCTGTTATAAGCGCTGGCTGGTTTCCTGGAGTCTACCTGGAGGTTATTCCGGGGATCAACGCCCCCGCGGCCCGGTCCACGACCAGGCCTCCCGGTGGATCAGGGCCTGATCAACCAGGCTGTTACTGCTGGCCGCATGCAGTCCAACGTACGAACCACAGCCCAGATGATCCGGCACTGACTAGGTATCTGTCCAGCTCTCTCTTGAAGGCAGCCAGGGGTTTATTGGTAATTCCCCTTATGCTTGGTGGGAGGCTGTTGAACAGTCTTGGGCCCCGGACACTTATGGTGCTTTCTCTTAGTGTACCAATGGCGCCCCTACTTTTAATTGGGGGTTGATCTGTCACTTAGAGAAGGTAGTGATCCAGTACTGATCTCTGATATTTGCTGGCAGCAGGTTAAAGAGTCTTGGACCAAGTATGTTGACACGGTGTTCTCCTATTTTCAATTAATTTTTTTAACACTTCATTCCATATCTCTCACTCCAGTAAGTTAAGGTGCAGATTTGGAACCTGACCTTCCAATATCCCTCAGGTGTATATTATCAGATATCTCTCTCTTTCTCTCTCTTCTTTTTCTTCTTCTTCTTCACTCCAGAGAGTACATTCAAAGTATTCTGAGGTGTTCCCAGTAATTTATGTTTTACTGAACCTACGCGGATAAAAAAATTATCTTTGTATACTTTCCAACTCTTGTATCTCTCCTGCCTTGAACGCAGCAATGAGCACAGAACAATGTGACGAATTTAAAATACCTAACAATTTGTTTGAACCTTTTCTAGTGTTACAGCTTTGGTTACAGCCGTGTTCTCCGTCACGGAACACAATGGTAGTGTTTACCATTACAGAACACTATGGTGATATTCACTGTGTACCAGCACCATGACAATCACAATCACAACAACCATTACAACAACAGTAGTTAGTATGACAGTATCGCCAATGACTACAGTTCCCATCACTCCCCCAAAATACAAAATAAAACATTCAGGATCTAATACAGTAACTGCGATAGCTGACATGCAACTAAAACTACTACCACTGCGACAACAACACTACCAACACAAATGCAAAAACTAAAATATAACACTGTAACAACCACCGCTAAACAACTATTGCAGTGCAACACTGCAAAACACACACACACACACACACACACACACACACACACACACATACGATGTTAGTGCTCCAAGTACATCACTGCGACACCCATGGTCCTGCTCCAATACTCTTCCTTATATCTGACACAGACGGAGACATAAATCATGGCGCTGTATCACCCTGCGCTGACGATACTAGAATTTGTAGGAATACGATGTCCAACGATGATGCAGCAAACCTTGAAGCCCGTATGAACCCAGTCCTCCAAAATGCCACATATTACAGGTATTCCATCCCTTTGTTCAATATCAGCAATAAATCAGCTTGTAATGTCACTGTCATTTTGTAACACCGCCTTTAACTTGTAATGTCATCGTCATCTTGTAACACTGCCGTAGAACACTGTTCCGCTCAATAGAATATAAAATGCAATTAATCCACACTAAAGGGCAGGAAAAATATGAATGAGACCTGTGAGCAACCATGTCACAAGATCTTACTTTCAAATCATACCATACCACGGGCGGGGTTAGAACCTGCGATTATTAAGTCTAAAAACTCCAGGCCTCCCGTGGCATGGATTGTTTGCAATCGTGTCATTACAATTACGTGAGTCATCTTACTTTCAAAGCGCACAAGAAAAATTATAAACTGAATAACAAATTTTTCCATACCATGATGCTACACTTATACTCTTGACATTTGAAATGATGCACAATTCATTACAACTTCATTTAAGACGGGTGAAATGACCGACCAATCTAACATATAAACTATAGTAAATGTCTTAAATTCCTCGAATTGAACGAAGGTGAAAACTATTTACCAAAATTTTCTTGTAGAAAATACTTACAGGTAGCTATGTTTCTTACTGTAACAGGAGACAGGAAGAGAGTGCAGCATCTCCAATGAAAAGAAGCTAAGCATTAATTTTAATAATGGATCAGTGAATACGTATCAAGTGACCAAGGCTTTTCCAACACATTCCCTGAATTGGAATTTCTGTCCCAGAGAGAGAGTTTGTTGGACAGATTCCCTCATCCTATGAGTGAACTCACAGTCATAAAGACTATATTTCAACTCAGATTGTCGACACACTATTGGTGATAATAATGCCATCCTTGGCTGTTGCAACAATGTGGTGTCCTTCCCATTACAAATTATCCTTTTACATTCACCATTTTGTCTTTAAAGACTAAGAACCTTAGTTACAATATGCTTATTTTGGTAATAAATGTTATTGGTAATAATTCTATATGCCTATACTCTGTTTCATTCTAAGACACAGTGCAGTGTTTGGTCCACCTCAACACATTACACAAAGTAGCCTAAATGAACCCTAGCTACCAGTCTCCCTACTACCTCATTACCACCTTAATCATACACATATATTTTAACTATGATTAAAAGGCATGGCTAGAGCAATGCTGGACATATTCACTACTTTCTATACCATCTTACACTGAACTCTTTGCTGTTAAGCTTTTGTTACATTTTCATTGCATTCCGCTCCAATGTTTCTTCTGATACTTGAATGTAAGGTATGTTTTCTTCTCTTTGTTTCTTTGTGAAACCTTTTGGATGTATTAGATGGAATTACCTGCTTCTCCATCCTACCGAAATGTAATTTAATTATCCCATTACTACTACTACTACTACTACTACTATAAATAGTATTACTATCTTTCCTTTCCCTCCTCCTACTTCTAACAATTAATACTAATTTCCTCCGTTACTAACAGAGGATGGTTTACAGACCACCTTTGTTAGTATTTCATGGGGATGTTAAGTTCTCGCCAACTGCTGCTAATCAGCCAGGGTATTGTGGCTACTGTGATAACACACTTATGCTTGTGAGCTTCAAGCACCAACACTATGACGGATTCAAATGGCGAACTGCCAACAATAGTTACGAAAATACACAGGTTACAGAAAGATCCTTCACTGAAACTATATTTTCCTCCGTGTAGAACTCAAGTCATGGCATGACTTGATAAAGCTCTAAACAGAGCGAAACGTCGCCCCAGGGGAAACTTGTTCTGCAATGTTTTTTTCGTTAATATGAGTAATAATCCGTCAATCAGGAAGACTAGTTATAAACCGGGCCACGGGGGCAATGATCCCCTGAAGTACACCCAGGTTACTGCTACACCCAGAGTGCTACACAGGACAATGATCTCCTGAAGTACACCCAGGTTACTGCTACACCCAGAGTGCTACACAGGACAATGATCCCCTGAAGTACACCCAGGTTACTGCTACACCCAGAGTGCCACACAGGACAATGATCCCCTGAAGTACACCCAGGTTACTGCTACACCCAGAGTGCTACACAGGACAATGATCTCCTGAAGTACACCCAGGTTACTGCTACACCCAGAGTGCCACACAGGACAATGATCCCCTGAAGTACACCCAGGTTACTGCTACACCCAGAGTGCTACACAGGACAATGATCTCCTGAAGTACACCCAGGTTACTGCTACACCCAGAGTGCCACACAGGACAATGATCCCCTGAAGTACACCCAGGTTACTGCTACACCCAGAGTGCTACACAGGACAATGATCTCCTGAAGTACACCCAGGTTACTGCTACACCCAGAGTGCCACACAGGACAATGATCCCCTGAAGTACACCCAGGTTACTGCTACACCCAGAGTGCCACACAGGACAATGATCTCCTGAAGTACACCCAGGTTACTGCTACACCCAGAGTGCCACACAGGACAATGATCTCCTGAAGTACACCCAGGTTACTGCTACACCCAGTGCTACACAGGACAATGATCCCCTGAAGTACACACCCAGAGAGCTACACCATCATCGTTCAGTAGAGAGGGAGGGAGGGAGCGCTAGAGAGCGCTGACGTGCTGGCACCAGTATTAAAGGTACAGGCACAGTGCCTCGACCTCGTCACTACTGCGCACCACCACCACCCGGCAGCTGCCATGCCGTGCACCCTCACAAGATGCACCACACATTCACACCATGTGACAGGACATGATTCAACACATGATACCATGTGACACAAACAATAATTTGAGTCAAAGCTGTTAGCTTATTGTGCAACCCCACATCCATCCTGTTAGCTGTTAGTGTACTGCCGACTACTGCCCACCCCACATACGTATATCCAGTGGACGGTAGCTGCCAGTTTATTGTGTCCCCCCATACACCTCTTGTGGACGGTAGTTGCTAGTTTGTGCACTCTATAATAATAATAATAATAATAATAATAATAATAATAATAATAATAAAAATATCTTTATTTCTACAAATATATGTACAAGGTATACAGGCCTAGCTGACATCAATGACATACTACTGTATAGAAAGCCGCTTGTTTTGCAGAACATTTCGGGTAAATTAGGTCAGTTTTGTCCCGGGATGCGACCCACGCCAGTCGACTAACACCCAGGTACCCATTTTACTGATAGGTGAACATAGACAACCGGTGTAAGGAAACGCACCCAATTTTTCAACCCTCGCCGGGAATCGAACCCGGACTCTCACTTTGTGAAGGGAAAGCTTTTGCCAACAGGCCACGGGCCACCGTATGCAACTTGCATACACAAATGCCTAATAGCTAGGGCCTTAGGCTTTAAAGGGTTTAACAAACGTACACCTCAGTATACACTGGCTCAAGTTATAAATTATCTGTTACAAGCAAATTTAGGATATTTGTAGGTATAGCTAATGTTGTTATCGTTATTAAGACAACGCAATATTTCATAGGTTTATATTTATATATTCTTCAGTGTTTGGACAATTAAAAGCAGTGCGGAAGAACGTGATTATTACCTTTGTTGCATGTCTTGCATTTAGTTTCATCATTAGTATGCGTATACATATATCAAACTGCCAGATACACTCTTAACCAAACTTAAGCTTGGCTACTTGCGTACGTCAGTTTGTTTACACTGTAACAAGCTCCGAAAATATGCTAATCTAAGTTTGTCATAATAGCTTATAGATTTACTCAGATTTCGAACTGCAGCTTTGTGACGTTCAAATTC
>NC_091312.1:2702180-2754680 GCF_038502225.1 Cherax quadricarinatus | reverse complement strand
ACCTTTACTGAAGACGTTTCGGTCTCCAGGCTCGAAAAGTCTTCAATAATAGTCTTCCTATAATTTATGAGACACAACTCATCTTGAACCTTCTACCACTACATTCAGTACCCCACACTCGTGTGCTCTTACACAACACATCCTGAACCTACCACAACACCTAGTACCCAACACTGGCAAGCTCATACTCACACAGCAACAACAGTCATTTCTTAGTATCACATCATATATGATATTTATTAGGGTGGTGAACCAGTGAACCAGCGAAAGGTCAGGTTCCACTCAGCGGGTCACCTTAAGACCAGTGTTACGAGAAATTCTCATTTCTCCTGACAAAATTACGTCTTCCCTATAAGACCATCACCAAAATGTGGTAGCAACGAGTCAGGAGTCGATAATGACTCCTTTAAAGGCGAAAGTTCCAAAGATAAACATGAGTGGGACGCCTCGCTGCGACACACACACCTCAAGACAGTTGCGTGCACATTGTACTAGATACCACCTGATAATACAACAAACACGCATCATTAACATGCAGGAATGCGATTAACAAGCCAAGCACCACGCACAAACAAAATACTACTAATCCGGCCATACCAACCAACCACTAACATCTTAACCAGTCGACACTAAGAAGGTTAAGACATACATTAAAGAAGACAACGCCACTTTATTAAATAGACGTTTACATCTAATACGACACCCAGAGCCAACAGGCAAACTAGATACCAATCAAATATTGTAACAAATACAAATTACAAACCAAAGACAAACCACACTGATTACTAGCCACATACAACTAACAACCACACTAATTAATTATTCAGAGCAAAGAAGAGATGAACCATGGTAATTCTCTTGCCATTAGAGAAAGGTAATGCTTCATTACACTAACTAATTACTCCACATTCTAGGGGAGATGAGAGAGCAATCTACTGTGAGCCTCTGATGATAAATGGGTTAGAATTTGGACAAGGCCATTACGAAATTCATTTTTTTTCATTCTAAAATACACCAGAGAAAGTTAAATCAATCAGAGGAACACGTCGTTACGTTCGCTATGTTCAGTAGTTCGAACGGCAACACACAAATCATATAGGCTATTCACCTTCAAATTTAAAACTCGGTTACTAGAGAGTTAATCATTTATTCTATAAAATTTTGGTATTAATCAACTGCGTCTGCTTTGAGTTCTACCTTTTGTCCATTCACAGGGTCATCGTCCCCGCGGCCCGGCCCCAGTTGTCTTTATCACCTCCTGCTCCCACAAGATGCATATATGAATTAGTATGTCAAGATCTTTTCCTCCGCCTTGAGATGCATTATTAACCTGTAGCTGGTTAGACCTAAGATCATACTGAAGCTTTCTCTCTGGTCTGAGAAAGTCTGGCCAAGAGAAAAGTTGAACAAGCGCGGGAAGGATCCATAAGTGCGGCCCCTATCTGGAGCTTCTTACATAAGCCAGGGAGGTGATACTCCGCTATATATCTGCAGTGTACATACATCGAACGGTGTGTAACTCTCAGTGTACAGATGTCGATTTTTTTTTTCAGCCATAGGTGGTCAAAAAACGAATTGCCATAAAACAGTTCCTCTCGAAAAGTCTCATGCATTTTTTTCTTTTTGTGAACTAACATGGCAAGCCAATTTTTAATTCTGCGCCAAAATTAGTTTGAAAACCCAACCTAATTTTACTAAAACTAAAACAAAATTAAACCACTTATATCTTAGGTCAGTCTAAAATTAGTTATTATTTAACATTAATAAAATATACAAATTTCGTGATGTTCAGCCTGATTTTCGTCGATTTTTACAACCCTGATGAGCAAAAATGATCGTTGTTCTATAGGTCAAGTCCGCTAGCTCTGCAAAGTAAAAAAATCACATGTACACTGACTGTTTACTTTAATCGCTAACACAGAGAATAAAATACACTTTACGTTAATGTATAGGTTAATTGCAGCCTTAATGACTCTGGTTCAGTATATAGACTTTAAACCTAGTAAATTAACAACTACGTTAGTGCTAACAACAATTATAAATAACAGGCGTCTCATATTTTATGATCTCGCCCTGGGAACACCTGTCACGCAAGAATATAACCTGGAGACGTAACTTTAGTGCAAAGTTTACTGTTAAGATATACACGCTGCATCCTGTCTATAATACTCCCTGTATATCGCCGCCTCTTATCTATATTACTCCCTCCACGGTACATCGCCGTCTCCTGTCTATATTGCTCCCTCCATTGTATATCGCCACCTCCTGTCTATATTGCTCCCTCCATTGTATATCGCCACCTCCTGTCTACATTGTTTCCTCTACTGTACATTGCTGCCTCCTGTATCTAACGCTACCTCCAATGCATATAGCTAGCTCCTATGTCTATCCACTGACACGAGTACCAAAGGTCAGCGGTGTCAACACTGAAGCAAAACACTGAAGGGTAATCCTATCGCAGGCAACTCTGGCAGTGGAGACCCCGAACAAGGCAGTAAGTGGCGGGAATGAATAAAACAGCGGAGATGGCGATAAAGCGAATGGTGCTGACACGCGAACCTCTGCCGAGCAGAAAAGGTAGAAGAGGGGAGGCAGAGGGGTGGAAAAGAGAGCATGAGGATAGGAGACAGGAGCAGGAGACAGGTGATGGCCGTCATGCATGATGTGAGAACACTATAAATGTGAAAGACAGACAGTTGTTAGATATCAATATGTACCTTACTCCCAGCTTTTTTTTATGTAAATTCTCCGGCATTAAGTGAAGTGTGCTCTGCAAGATATATATATATATATATATATATATATATATATATATATATATATATATATATATATATATATATATATATATATATATATATATGTGTGTGTGTGTGTGTGTGTCGTGCCGAATATGTAAAACTAGTCAATTAGCAAGAACTCGTTTAAAATTAAGTCCTTTCTGAAATTTTCTCTTAAACGTTTTAAGATACATTTTTTTCATTAATGTTAATATAAAAATTTATAATTTTGCACCAAAAGAATCTTAGAAAACTTACCTAACCTTATTACAACAAGAACAATTTATTTTAGCCTAACCCAACTAAATATATTTTAAATACGTTTACAATAATTTAGTACTAAACAAACACAATCAAATATATTTTTTTCGTTAGGTTCAGAATGATTTTGGCGAAATTATTGCATACACAAATTTTCACTTGTCCTATATGGCAAGATGAGCGTTGCTATTTAAGCCAAGATCGCAAGTTCTGCCTATTCGGCACGACATATATATAGGCACCAAACATTATCAAATATATAACTAATATTATATATAGAAACCCAAATATGTTTCCTTCAAGCCTTTTTATCTACTTCTCCGAGGCTATGGGTCCAACAATTACCACTAGAGGTGGACCCCATCATATATATATATATATATATATATATATATATATATATATATATATATATATATATATATATATATATATATATATATATATGAATAGGCAGAACTTGCGATCTTGGCTTAAATAGCAACGCTCATCTTGCCATATAGGACAAGTGAAAATTTGTGTATGCAATAATTTTGCCAAAATCATTCTGAACGTAACGAGAAAAATATATTTAACTGTGTTTGTTTAGTATTAAATTATTGTAAACAAATCTAAAATATATTTAGTTGGGTTAGGCTAAAATAAATTGTTCTTGTTATAATAAGGTTAGGTACGTTTTCTAAAATTCTTTTGGTGCAAAATTAAAATTTTTTACATTAACATTAATGAAAAAAATATATCTTTAAACGTATAAGAGAAAATTTTAGAAAGGACTTAACTTTAAATGAGTTCTTGCTAATTGACCAGTTTTACATATTCGGCACGACATGTGTGTGTGTGTATATATATATATATATATATATATATATATATATATATATATGCAAGGAATTCGCAAGGGCAGGCGAAATATACACAAACACTGATCTCTGGCTGAAGGAGACTCGAACCTACGAACCTTGGAACAAGGTACGCAGTGCTACACCAATCTACCCACACTGGACAATACCTTGTTGGCGTGCAGCTTGCACTACACGTTGATCCAAGGCAGCCAGCTTTCAGGGAGAAGGCTTGCAGCTTTTCATCTCATCCCCTGCATGCATCAGCCTTACTAGAGATTTTAACAATGCAAGGAATTCGCAATTAGTTTTACAGCTGGTCTAGGTTAGGTTAGGTTAGGTTAGGTTAGGTTTGGTTAGGTTAGGTTAGGTTAGGTTAGGTTAGGTTAGGTTGGGTTAGGTTATTAAACCTATTTATCAAATTACAGCTTCTTTCCTATTTGTTGAAAGTTAACTGACTTCACGGCAGAAAAATAATAAAAAATATACATAAATTATATTATTTTAATTATCGCCTAAACAAACTAATAATTATTTTTCCAGTACAAAGAATAACATAGCTGTTGTTCATAATGTAAAATGTTAACAGATTACTGTTCTGGGGAATGTACACAATGACAGTATTAGGGCAAAGGATAAGAGAGGAAGAATAAAGGGGAGAGAAGTGAAGCAAAGAGGAAGGAGGGGGGAATGTAGAGAGTGAAAGAAAATAAAGGGAAAGTTGGTTTTAAAGGCGGAAATGAAGAAAACTAAAAGAAGATGGCATGATGTGTTTAAAGAGCACTGGAACCATAGTTATTAGCTCCGTAAACGACACACACACTCATACAAGTTAAATTTAACAAGCAGATAAAAAAAGCGAGGTAAAGAATAAAGATAAATAAGCGCGTTAAAAGAGAAGAGAAGAAAGATTAGACTGGAAGCCTCAAGGCCTTTGGACTACAAGGCAAGTCTTACCTTGTAATCCACCATCTTGTCTTGATCCTTCTCTCAGAGAACCTAACACCCCTCCATTAACTTGGTTACCTCCTACCACACAATCATCACGGACATCTCACTCCTCTACCACCCATCCATCCACCCATTCACACATAACGCACACATACACAACATACACATTCACACAGAATATACACATTTCCTCTACATAGACTTGCGTCTCCCAACAAGCCCCCACGAACAGCTCACCCATCCCTCCAAGCTTGGCAACAAAACTCCTTAGTTTGACTGTGTTATGGTGGACACTACACCCATCCTGCAGATAACTGCTTCAGAGAACCCACAGGTTGATGTGGAACTGTTTCTATAATAAAGATACCCAAGTGTTGCACAAGCGTCTAATTCACACACCCATCCTGTGAGAGGTAGTTAAAATGTTTCTCTAAGAGAGTACATTGCCTCATATCAACGCTACTACCCACGACATCTCCCTCATTTACCCTCGGCTTCCTTGCTACTTCTCAATATTCATCACAATCCTTATACTCACATTATACATTCGGAGTTTCTCAATTTGACTTTGATTCTCAGCAGAATGAACCCACACTCTCACGGAGACACACACACACAATTTTAAACATAATTAAGTAGGTACAGAAATGACATGCAAGTCACAGGAGTGGTCGTAAGTACTCTCTACACATTTTTTTCACGAAAAGGCTGGCTACCGCCAGATAAGTAGTGTCTGGTGCTAAGAACCAGAGTCAAGACTTTAATAATGATCAAATGATGGTTTGACCTGTCTTACTACCTACACCCCGGAGGCACTCAAAATCAGGAACACATTGGAATATTTCAGTGATTTCCTAACATAAAGGGTCCAAAGATTTTTCATCATATTCTCTTCCATTCGAAAGACGAAATACCAATAGATCCCTGTGACATATCTACATATGAATTTACGCTAGTGAGAAATATATATTAGGAAGGGGACCACCTCTGGTATAAATTGTGGGATCCATAGCCTCGGGGAAGTGGATAAAACGGCTTCAAGGCTTAGGAAGTGTAACATAAATCCAGTGAAAAGCAGAGGATGAGACCCGTGACTTGGTGGCTGGTGTTTATCAACCGCGAACACTGATAAAACAAGAGTTTGAGAGTAACTCTTCGTGAACGACTGATGTGAAATCAAAAAGTTGAGTGACGCTGAACAACGTCTATGATTGCATTTCACAGTCCACTAAAGTGTTCACCGGTCTACTAGCACAAAGACACTCCGCTAGTGTACGTGATGGAATTGCCGAAATTTAGCACATTCAAGGACAGTTTCAAAGTGTTTAAATGACGAGCGTGAGTCCCCGTGAATCATCGTGGAATGAACGGCTTATCTTCAATCACGCCATCGATATCGGGGTTCAAACTAGGTAGTGTCACAGCTCAAAGCTACACAAGCTAAGCTCATTCTAGATATCTAACACCAGTCCCTTAAAAGGATACTGCAGGACTCTGTCCAGGACGTATTACAGAGTTCTGGAGAAGCACCTATGGAGATGCCAAGATGAATGGGCGATCACCCAAAGACAGGTACACTCAAACCAATGACATCTTAGTCAAGCCAGCGTTATCTTAGTCAAGCCAATGATATCTTACCCAAGCTAACTTTATCTTGTGTAAGTCATCATTAACTTAGTTAACAGTCATCACAGCCTAACACAATGTTATCATCTTAATGAACGATATAATCGACATGAATCATCTAGCTTTAAATAAGAGAGGAATGAGACGTGAGGGCGTGGGGAAGGCGGGGTAGGAAGCGTGTGTTTGCGTGGGGAAGGTAGCAGTGTGGGCGTGGGGCAAGGAAGCTTTTCAGAGATATGGTACTTTCCACAACCAGCATACACCTGTAGCTCCCTCCCTTTTTATTTTGCTCCTTCCTCCCCTCCCTCCCTCCCTCCTTCCTTTCCTCCCTCCTTCCCTTGCTGTCAAGGCAATTGTTATTACCCTACAGGGAGCCGGAAATGATAAACAAAGATGCGCTGAGGGGCAAGAGAAAGGTAAGGTGAGGGGCAAGAGAAAGGTAAGGTGAGGGGCAAGAGAAAGGTAAGGTGAGGGGCAAGGTGGGGAGAAAGTGACGTAAGAAGGTGAGGTAGAGAAAAGGTGAGGTGAGGGAAAGGCAGGATGAGCGAGGGAAGCGAGACGGGAATACAGGTGAGTAGAAATAGTGACAGCGAAGGAATAGGATGGGAAAAAGAATAAGAATCAATGTAAACTGAAAATTAAGACATGATAACGAGAGGGTGATGAATACAGAGAGCGTGAGAGAGACTGGGAGAAAGAAAAAAAAAGAGAGAATAAGCACATGAAAGAGCTAAAAAAAGGGGGAGAGGGGAAAAAGAGAAGGCATTAGAGATACTGGTGAGGCTTATAATGAAAGAGTAATGAAACAGGCGGGGAGTTTAAAAGTAATGTTGGGAAAGATAAAGAGAAGGGATACCTGGAGTTTACTTGGAGGGAGTTCTGGGAGTCAACGCTCCCGCAGCCCGGTCCAAGACCAGACCTCACGGTGGATCAGGGCCTGATCAACCAGGCTGTTACTGCTGGCCGCACGTAGTCCAACATACGAACTACAGCCCGGCTGGTCAGGTAAAGACTTCAGGTATCTATGCAGCTACCCTTTCAAGACAGCCTGGGGTCTATTGGTAATCCTCATTATGTATGACAGGAGGCTGCTGAACAACCTTGGGCCCCTGATACTGTTTTCTCTCAGCAGCACCTTTGTTTTTCATTGGGGGGAGGGATGTTGCACCGTCTGCCGAGTATTTTGCTTTCATAGAGAGTGATTTCTGTGTGCTGATTTGGGACCAGTCCCTCATGGATTTTCCAGGTGCAGATGATGATGAACCTTTTTCACCTGCACTCCAAGTAATACAGGTCAAGAAACATCAGATGTTCCCAGTAACTGACGTGCTTTACTAAACTTGTATGTGCAGTGAAGGTCCTCTGTGCATTCTCCAGATCTACAATTTCGCCTGTCTTGAAAGGGACTGTTAGTACACATCAGTATTTCAGCCTAGATAGAGCAAGTGGCTTAAAGAGGATTATCAATGGTTTGGCATCCATCATTTTGAAGGTTATTATCGATCCTATCATTTTCCTCGCAGTTGTGATAATGACTCTGTTGTGGTCCTGGAAGGTGAGAGCCTCTGACATTATATTTTATGGATGGAGAAGGAAAGGCGAGACAGAATAAATAAGCTCCGGAAGGGGCATGGGTCGGGTGATGGTAGGAGGGTAAGGACTGGGGCGGGTGGAAGAGGAAAGTGACAGGGCAGGTCAGGGAGCACTCGGAAGGAGTGGATAGGGACGGAAGGGTAAAGGGGTGGGTGGGGGGTTCGAGAGTGGTCGTACCTGTGATTTACCTATGACCAGTTTCGAAAGTTTTCCTACTCTAGCGGCCCGACTTCCCCATTCATTGTATGGTCAACCAGACATCCGTCACAACCTAGTTGATCTGGTACACAGTGGAGGTAGTAAGGATTCCAGTTTCCCCCTTGAATACTTCTACATTTGTTCAAAGGATATTTCTGATATCTGCTGGTAGTATGTAGCATACTCTAGACCCACTGATACTGGTAGTGTTGTCTTGTGGCCACGGTGCTTCTGCTTTTCACTGGGACCATTTTACACTTCCATCTCTATCACACTGGCACCTGGTAATGGTAGAATCTCCTTATGGGCTTTCTAAGTGAACAACACATTTTATACAGACCCTACAAGCTTCTGTATTCAGCTTTCCAAGCATTGGCGTGGGTTTTGATTGTCCAGGAGAGGGAGGGTTGAACGGGGGCTAGAGGGTCGGCGTGGGTGGGAGTGACAAGAGAGGGTCGGCGTGGGTGGGAGTGACAAGAGAGGGTCGGCGTGGGTGGGAGTGACAAGAGAGGGTCGGCGTGGGTGGGAGTGACAAGAGAGAGTCGGCGTGGGTGGGAGTGGCAAGAGAGGGTCGGCGTGGGTGGGAGTGGCAAGAGAGGGTCGGCGTGGGTGGGAGTGGCAAGAGAGGGTCGGCGTGGGTGGGAGTGGCAAGAGAGGGTCGGCGTGGGTGGGAGTGGCAAGAGAGGGTCAGCGTGGGAGGTAGTAGGCTAAAGGGATTTTTTTTAATTAAAACTGGATACATCATGAAAGTGCTGTTACCCTATTCTATGACAGTTACACAGTGGAAGCCATAACTAACTGTTTCCCTGTCATCTTCCATCAAGCAGGATGAATTTCACCGGGAGATGGCAAGAGGGAGAACGCTGGGTCGTGAGGGGACTGGGACAGAATGGGTCTGTAATGGTCGTGAGGGGGGAATCTAGGACGTAAGAGGACTGTGAGGGACGGGAAAGGGCAAGCTGGAGCTTGAGGGAACTGGAAGGGGCGTGGGGAAGCTGGAAAGGGCCTGGGGTGGGGGCAAGAAGGAACGGGAGGGGTGAGCGAGAAGAGGATGTATGGTGAAGGCTTCAAGAGTAAAAGAAATAGAAGGGTCGCAATAACTTACCAGCCGCCACACAGGCGAATGTGTGTGTGCGTGCGTGCGTGCGTGCGTGTGTGTGTGTGTGTGTGTGTGTGTGTGTGTGTGTGTGTGTGTGTGTGTGTGTGTGTGTGTGTGTGTGTGTGTACGTACTCAAGGATATATGCTCTATTGTGATTACAGGCGTCGATTCTTAGCTCCTGGCCCCGACTAGAACCTGCCGCTTACCAGATTCACTCCCTCCTAGCCTCGTGAGCCCTATCGTACCTGGTTCTTAAAACTAGGTCTCCACCACTTTGTCCAAGGCAGTCCACTTCCCGACCAGCCTGAGACTGAAGAAATACTTCCTGGCATCCGTGTGACTCACGGATGTAAGAAAGTGCCTCCGAGTACCTGTTTCCCGCCTCTCAAACAACCTGTCTTCCTTGGTCCTCCAGCGTCGTTAAGATACAATTCCTTTAGCCTCTCATCGTAGCTCACACCCCTTAGCATTGGAACTAGTCTCGATGCATACATGCTTCCTCAGGTGTGGACTCCATGGAAAGTGCCCCCGAGTACCTGTTTCCCGCCTCTCAACCTGTCTTCCTTGGTCCTCCACAAAGCCTGTACTCTGCTTCCGATCGTCTTCGCATTTCTCCGATTTTTCTCAACTTTGCATTTACTGGGATTAAATTCTAATAGCCAGTTGTCAGACCAGTCCTGCCATCTCGAAAACCGTGTTGGTTAAGAATCCATTCCTTTCTAGGTACTCCAATGCTCATTTGGTAATCTTATCCATAACGTTACATACTACGCGTGTCAGTGACACTAGCTGGTAGTTCAAGGCCACCTATCTGCTCTCTTTTTTTCAATAATGAGACTATATTCGCTGCTTTTAAAGGCTTCTGGCAGCTGTCCTGTTTCATGACTTGTTGAAGGTCGCTACTAGTGGAGCAGAGGAACTGTGGCAACCTTCTTGCAGAAGCCACGGAGAGATACTGTCTAGTCTCATTTCCTTCGAGATGGGACGAGACAGTTTCTTCACCTAACTAGCCACTATACTGTGTCCAGTACTCGTTGGTGCTAATTACCAGTTGTTAAATGCACTCGTCGATAGACACTTAGTCTGTTGTACAAATGATGTATCTGGTGTGTTTGCTTGCATGTGTGTATGCGTTTGTGTGTCGATTCACAGCTCCTGGCCCCGCTTCTTCGCTGGTCACTAAAGGGATAACCGGCAAAGTAGGCAGATGGATCTTCAACTTTCTAACCAGTCGCACACAAAGAGTAGTGGTAAACAGAGTTAAATCAGATGCTGCCATAGTGAAGAGCTCTGTCCCACAAGGCACAGTACTCGCACCTATCCTGTTCCTTATTCTCATATCAGACATAGACAGAGATGTAAACCACAGCGCTGTATCATTTTTTGCAGATGATACTAGGAACTGCATGAGAGTGTCATCCATTGAGGACACTGTTAACCTCCAAGAAGATATAAACCAAGTTTTCCAATGGGCAACAGAGAACAATATGATGTTCAATGAAGACAAATTCCAACTACTCGGTTACGGAAAACTGGAGGAAATAATAACTAGGACTGAGTATACTACAAACTCCAATCACACAGTAGAGCGGAAAAGTAATGTGAAGGACCTGGGTGTGGTAATGTCCGAAGACATTTCAAGGCCACAACAATGCCACTATCACATCTGCGAGGAAACTGATAGGATGGATGAGAACATTCAAGACAAGAGATGCTAAGCTAATGATGGTCCTTTTTAAATTATTCTCTCTAGGCTGGAATACTGCTGTACATTAACATCCCCATTCAAGGCAGGTGAAAGTGCAGAACTAGAGAATGTACAGAGAACCTTTACTGCACGTATAAGTTCCATCAAACACCTTAACTACTGGGAGCACCTGGAAGCACTTGACTTGTACTTACTAGAGCGCAGGCGAGGGAGTTGTATCATAATCTACACCTCGAAGATTCTGGAGGGACTGGTCCCTAATATGCACACAGCAATCACTCCATACGAAAGCAGAAGACTTGGCAGGCGATGCAACATACCCCCAGTGAAAAGTAGGGGCGTCACTGGTACACTAAGAGAAAACGCAATAAGTGTCCGGGGGCCCAAGACTGTTCAACAGCCTCCCACCATCAATAAGGGGCATTTCGGGAAGACCCCTGGTTGTCTTCAAGAGGGAGCTGGACAGATACCTAAAGACGGTCCCGGAGCAGCCGGGCTGTGGTTCGTACGTTGGATTGCGTGCGGCCAGCAGTAACAGCCTCGTTGATGAGGCCCTGATCCACCGGGAAGTCTGGTTGAGGACCGGGCCGCGGGAGCGTTGATCCCCGGAATGCCCTCCAGGTCGACTCTAGGTAGGTCCACTCTTGGCCTGAAAAGGCTTATCGTACCTCTTAATTAAAACTATGTATGGATCCTGTCCGTGTGTGTTCAGTGGTCAGTCGTCACGTGAGGTCACAGACCCTGAGCTGCTTTGGGGATTAGCGTGGACGGTTACAAAGCATGGCTTGCTTCTGCAGTGTTTTAAAATCTGAGGTTGGAGAGTTGAAGGAGGAGGTCTTGCTTCTCCAGGAGGAGATTAGGAGGCTGAAGGTCCACCTCAATGGGCCTGGGAGAGAGTGTGAGGTGGTTGGAGATGTGGGGAATGAGGCTTCTAGCAGTGAGATGCAGTCTGTCTCTCACTGTGAGGAGGCTGTAGGTGGGGAGGTAGCAACGGCTACCAGCAGTGAGGTGCAGTCCAGCACCTGCTACAAGTGGCGAGTTGTTCACAGTAATGGGAGGCGCATCAGAGTAAGGAAAGTTAAGAGTGAAGATCTGAAGGTAGGAAATCGCTTCTCTGTTCTCCAGGATGAATGTACTTCAGTGGCCAGTGAAGGTAAGGGTACTACTGCCCCTGCTAATGAAGGTAAGCGCATTCTTGTGGTTGGTGACTCTCAGGTAAGATATGTTGACCGTGCTTTTTGTAATAGGAATAAGAAGATGAGAGATAGAGTGTGCTTCCCTGGAGCTGGTGTTGGGGACATTGTCAACAGGCTGGATAATATCATGTCAGGTAATGGGAACAAGCCCATTATCTGTCTCAGTGCTGGTGGAAATGATATTGGGAAGGGTAGGAGAGAAGAGCTGCTAGATAAGTACAGGTCAGCTATAGATTTCATTAAGTCTAAGGGAGGGATCCCAATCATATGTAGCATCTTGCCTAGAAGGGGAGTAGGAAATGAATGGTTGTCTAGGGCAATTGGTGTAAATTGCTGGCTAGACAGATACTGCAAGGAACTTGCAATCCCATTCATTGACAACTGGAACAACTTTTATGGCAAACATGATATGTATGCAAGGGATGGGGTACATCTCTCTGGGGCAGGGGTAGTAGCACTTGCAGACTCGATTGAGAAGGCCATTGGTGAAATGCCTATGATTTTAAACTGATGGAAGATAGAGGTATGGGTGTGTGTGGGAAACAAGCAGGTTGCAACACTAGGGTTGGAAACAGTAAATGTATAAAAGGCATTCAGCATGAAGTTATAAATAAAGACAATAGAACAGGTCAGCAAACAAAGGGGGACAGCAGAGGGCAGCAAGGGACTAGCTCCCTTAAGGTTTACTATACTAATAGCAGGAGTGTTAGAAATAAGATAGATGAGCTAAGATTAATTGCAAGTGCAGGAAACATAGATATTATTGCTATAACAGAGACCTGGCTCAATCTGAAAGATAGAGAGATGCCCTCTGAATGTCACATACAAGGCTATAAATTATTCCACACTGACAGGGTCAACAGGAAAGGTGGTGGAGTAGCGATGTATGTCAGAGACAATTTAAATTGTTGTGTTAGACAAGATATTAAATTAGAAGCGTCAGCCACTGAATCTGTTTGGTTACAGCTTCTCGAGGGCCGAGAAAAACTAATTTTGGGTGTGATTTACAGGGCCCCAAATCTTGATAGGGAGTGCAGTAAACTTCTATGGGACGAAATTCGTAAGGCATCTACACACGAAAATGTTGTGCTAATGGGAGATTTCAACTATAGACAGATTGACTGGAGCAATTTGACAGGAAATTTAGAGTCGGGTGACTTTCTTGATACGATCCAGGATTGTTTTTTAAAACAGTTTGTGACAGAGCCAACTAGGGGAAATAACCTCCTTGACTTGGTTCTTGCCAGTAGGGAAACACTAATTAATAATCTTGAGGTTAATGATGAGCTTGGGGAGAGTGATCACAAATCACTCAGTTTTAACATATCATGGAATTCCCCTAATAATGGCAATCAAGTCTCCGTCCCTGACTTTCGCTTGGCTGATTTCACAGGACTGAAAAATTACTTAGGTGGGCTGAACTGGAATGACCTGACTAAGGGTCAGGTAGGTGGTGATGGTTGCCGATATGATGCTTTCCAGGGCATAGTTCTAGCTGCTCAGTCAAATTATGTCCCAAATAGGGAAATCAGATCAAACAAAAATGATCCTAAATGGATGAATAATAGATTAAAATATCTGATTGGTCAAAAGAGAGGCATATATAGGCAAATCAAAAGAGGAGAGGGGCAATTAAGAAATCGATATATTCAGTTAAAGAGAGAAATAAAAAAGGGAATTAGAAAAGCAAAAAGAGATTATGAGGTTAAAGTTGCAAGAGAATCGAAGACTAACCCAAAAGGATTCTTTCAGGTATACAGAAGTAAGATCAGGGACAAGATAGGCCCACTCAAAAGTTCCTCGGGTCAGCTCACTGACAGTGATAAGGAAATGTGTAGAATTTTTAACACATACTTCCTCTCAGTTTTTACACAGGAGGATACCAGCGATATTCCAGTAATGATAAATTATGTAGAACAGGACGATAATAAACTGTGCACTATTAGGGTCACAAGTGACATGGTCCTTAGGCAAATAGATAAATTAAAACCTAACAAATCCCCAGGCCCTGATGAACTGTATGCAAGGGTTCTAAAGGAATGTAAAGAGGAGCTTAGCACACCTTTGGCTAATCTTTTCAACAAGATGATCCCATGTATCAGAAACCTTCCCTATGAGGATAGACTAAGGGCCCTGAAACTGCACTCTCTAGAAAGACGTAGAATTAGGGGGGATATGATTGAGGTGTATAAGTGGAAGACAGGAATAAATAAAGGGGATGTAAATAGTGTGCTGAAAATATCTAGCCTAGACAGGACTCGCAGCAATGGTTTTAAGTTGGAAAAATTCAGATTCAGGAAGGATATAGGAAAGTACTGGTTTGGTAATAGAGTTGTGGATGAGTGGAACAAACTCCCAAGTACCGTTATAGAGGCCAGAACGTTGTGTAGCTTTAAAAATAGGTTGGATAAATACATGAGTAGATGTGGGTGGGTGTGAGTTAGACCTGATAGCTTGTGCTAACAGGTCGGTTGCCGTGTTCCTCCCTTAAGTCAATGTGACCTGACCTGTCTAGGTTGGGTGCATTGGCTTAAGCCGGTAGGAGACTTGGACCTGCCTCGCATGGGCCAGTAGGCCTTCTGCAGTGTTCCTTCGTTCTTATGTTCTTATGTTCTTATGTGTGTGTGTGTGTGTGCGCGTGTGTACGTAAGTACTTGAGCGTGCGTGTGAGTGTGCGTGTGAGCCTGCGTGCGTGTGAGCGGGTATAAGTGCGTGCTTGTGTACCTAATAAGCGTTGAAGTGCGCAACTCAAAGCAGCTGAGCAACTTGGTCCGTTAAACGCTGCCAAGGACCTGACTCTTGGAGCTGTGTGAGGTTCATGATGAAGGAGGAGAGCGGGGAGCCAGGAAGCCAGGAAACCAGGAAGCCAGCCAGCCAGCCAGCCAGCCAGCCAGCCAGCCAGCAAGCCAGCCAGCCAGCCAGCCAGGGAAAAGAAAAAATAAAATGATGAAGAGGAAGGGTGAAAAGGGAAAGGGAAGAATAACCGAAAAGCATAGTGAGGGAAGAAAGTGAGGAAGAGGTAAATGTAGAGAGGAAGAGAGAGTGGTGGTGAAGTTAGAGGAGAGGAAGAGGTCGAGGAGGGGAAAGTAATGAAGAAGACTACCATGATGCTGCTAACAACTATTCTAAAAACAGGATGTTGGTTGTGAGGTTCTGGTGGTGAGAGGTGGAGTGTTTGTGATCAAAGGCTGAGGGAAGGTGTGAAGCCAGTGTCAGGAACGAGGAAAAAACAGGGTGATGGGATTGAGTATGGAGGAGAGGGTACAATGTGGTGATAGGGCGTGATGATTTTTCGGAGATGAAATGGTGATGGGTTAGGCAAGTAATTCTCACTCTTTACACGTGCACTCCTACGACCAACACACACACACTCGGGGCCAGGAGCTGAGTCTCGACCCCTGCAGCCACAATAAGGTGAGTACACGCACGCACGCACACACGCACGCACGCACGCACACACACACACACACACACGCACGCAAACAGATATTCACCTAATTGTGGTTGTAGGGGTCGAGACTCAGCTCCTGGCCCCGCTTGATCACTGAGTGCTACAAGGTCTTCTCTCTCCCTGCTCCATGAGCTTTATCATACTTCATCTTAAAGCTATATATGGTTCCTGCCTCCACTACCTCACTTGCACTTCCTGACTACTCTATGACTGAAGAAATATTTCCTAACATCCCTTTGACTCATCTGGGTCTTTAACTTCCAATTGTGACCCCTTGTTTCTGTGTCCCCTCTCTGGAACATCCTGTCTCTGTCCACCTTGTCTATTCCATGCAGTATTTTGTATGTTGTTATCATGTCTTCCCTAACCCTTCTGTCCTCCAGTGTCGTCAGGCCGATTTCCCTTGCCTTTCTTCGTAGGACATTCCCCTTAGCTCTGGAACTAACCTTGTCGCAAACCTTTGCACTTTCTCTAATTTCTTGACGTGCTTGATCAAGTGTGGGTTCCGAACTGGTGCTGCATACTCCAGTATGGGCCTGACGTACACTGTGTACAGAGTCTTGAACGATTCCTAAGGTATCGGAACGCAGCAGTTGTCATGTGAGTTCGATTACATGGATGGGGTAAAAATACTCACATAGGCTGGTAGTACGTATAATATATAACGGAAAGTATGGGAAGCGCCAACAGCCGACCTGCCTCTCTCTGCTCCCTATCTTTGACTCACCAGTGCCTACGGGTGAGCGAGCGGTCTTTGAAAACATGCTATGGTCAGCAGCAATGTGAATAACAGTCAGTGATTCACACAGACGGTTGGTAGTCATCTACTGGTACACTGGTTACTGGTAACTGGTTACTGGTAACTGGTTACTAGGAACTGGTACTACTACTGAGACAGTTATCTTGTTGAAGTGTGCTTCCGGAGACGTGCTCGGTGTTATACACACCCCAAGATCTTTCTCTTTGAGCGAGGTTTGCAGTCTATACTAGCCTATACTCCGTCTGCAGTCTTCTTTGCCTTTCCCCGATTTTCATGACTTTGCATTTGGCGGGGTTAAATTCGAGAAGCCAGTTGCTGGACCAGGTGTCCAGCCTGTCCAGGCCTCTTTGAAGTCCTACATGATCCTCATCCGATTTAATTCTCCTCATTAACTTCACATCATCTGAGTCTAACCCTTCTATCATGTCATTCACATATACCAGAAATAGCACCGGTCCTAGGACCGACCCCTGTGGGACCCCGCTCGTCACAGGTGTCACTTACCATGACTCACTGTTGCCTCCCTGTCAGGTATTCTCTGATCCATTGCAGTGCCCTTCTTGTTATACACACCTGATCCTCTAGCTTCTGCACTAATCTCCTGTAAGGAACTATGTCGAAGGCCTTCTTGCAGTCCAAGAAGATGCAATCAACCCACCCCCTCTCTCTCTCTCTTGTGTCTTACTCCTGTTACTTTATCATAAAACTCCAGTAGGTTTGTGACACAGGATCTGCCTTCCATAAATCTGTGCTGGTTGGCGTTTATACTCTTGTTCCATTCCAGGTACTCCACCACTCTCCTCCTGATAATCTTCTCCATGACTTTGCATACTATACACGTCAGTGACACTGGTCTATAGTTTAGTGCCTCTTTTCTGTCTCCTTTTTTAAATATAGGTACTACAGTTGCCGTCTTCCATACCTTTGCCTCCTGTACCCTTTCGCTTTGGTCTTCCCATTACATCTATTGCCCTTGGGAACAAACCTTTCCTCTGCCTCCCTGCATTTTGTTATGTATTCCATCATTTAATTTACTGACTTTCCTGCCAATTCTGTCCCACTGAACCTCCTGCAGGAAGTTCCTCATACCTGTGTGGTCCTCCCTTTTATAGTTTGACCTTTCCCATCCAACTCCTGTTACCCTCTCCACTTGCAACTCTACAATGTACTCAAAACACAGAACCGTGTGTGTGTGTGTGTGTACTCACCTATTTGTACTCACCTATTTGTGGTTGCAGGGGTCGAGTCTTAGCTCCTGGCCCCGCCTCTTCACCGGTTGCTACTGGGCCCTCTCTCTCCCCGCTCCATGAGCTTTATCAAACCTTGTCTTAAAACTGTGTATGGTTCCTGCCTCCACTACGTCATTTTCTAGGCTATTCCACTGCCTTACAACTCTATGACTGAAGAAATACTTCCTACTATCTCTCTGACTCATTTGTGTCTTCAACTTCCAATTGTGGCCTCTTGTTTCTGTGTCCCCTCCCTGGAACATCCTGTCTTTGTCCACCTTGTCTATTCCACGCAGTATTTTATATGTCGTTATCATGTCTCCCCTGACCCTCCTGTCCTCCAGTGTCGTCAGGCCGATTTCCCTTAATCTTTCTTCATAGGACATTCCCCTTAGCTCTGGAACTAACCTTGTCGCAAATCTTTGTACTTTCTCTAGTTTCTTGACGTGCTTTATCAAGTGCGGGTTCCAAACAGGTGCTGCATACTCCAGTATGGGCCTGACATACACGGTGTACAGTGTCTTGAATGATTCCTTACTATGGTATCGGAATGCTGTTCTCAGGTTTGCCAGGCGCCCATATGCTGCAGCAGTTATCTGATTGATGTGTGCTTCCGGAGACATGCTCGGTGTTATACTCACCCCAAGATCTTTCTCCTTGAGTGAGGTTTGCAGTCTTTGGCCACCTAGCCTATACTCTGTCTGTGGTCTTCTGTGCCCTTCCCCTATCTTCATGACTTTGCATTTGGCAGGATTAAATTCGAGAAGCCATTTGCTGGACCAGGTGTCCAGTCTGTCCAGGTCTCTTTGAAGTCCTGCCTGGTCCTCATCAGATTTAATTCTCCTCATTAACTTCACATCATCTGCAAACAGGGACACTTCTGAGTCTAACCCTTCCATCATGTGTGTGTGTGTGTGTGTGTGTGTGTGTGTGTGTGTGTGTGTGTGTGTGTGTGTGTGTGTGTGTGTGTGTGTGTGTGTGTGTGTGTGTGTGTGCGCGCGCGCGCGCGCGCAGAGTGCAAAAGGAAAGCAGATGATAGAGTGGGAGAGGCCCTGTCAAGAAATTTTGATGAAAATAAGAAAAAAATTTGGAGTGAGAGAGGCAAGTTAAGAAAGCATAAAGAACGACTGGATTTGTTAGTTAAAAACAGAGTAGGGCGTTAGTAGATGAGGAGCTGGAGGTATTGGGTAAATGGCAGAAATATTTTGAGGAATTTTTAAATGCCGATGAAGAAAGGGAGGCGGTAATTTCATGCACTGGTCAGGGAGGTATAACATCTTTTAGGAGTGAAGAAGAGCAGGATGTGAGTGTGGGGGAGGTGCGTGAGGCATTACGTAAAATGAAAGGGGGTAAAGCAGCAGGAACTCACGGGATCATGACAAGAATGTTAAAAGCAAGGGAATATATAGTGTTAGAGTGGTTGGCATTTTTGTTTAATAAATGTATGAAAGAGGGAGAGGTACCTAAGGATTGCCAGAGAGCTTGTAAAGTTCCTTTATATAAAGGGAAGGGGGACAAAAGAGACTGTAAAAATTATAGGGGAATAAGTTTACTGAGTATACCAGGAAAAGTGTACGGTGGGCTTAAATTAGAGGCAAGACAGAATGTAGGATTGCGGATGAGCAGGGAGGTTTCAGAGTGGGTAGGGGATGTGTAGATCAAGTGTTTACATTGAAGCATATATGTGAACAGTATTTAGATAAAGGTAGGGAAGTTTTCATTGCATTTATGAATTTAGAAAAGGCATATGACAGAGTAGATACGGGAACAATGTGGCAGATGTTGCAAGTATATGGAATAGGTGGTAAGTTACTAAATGCTGTAAAGAGTTTTTATGAGGATAGTGAGGCTCAGGTTAGGGTGTGTAGAAGAGAGGGAGAATACTTCCCAGTAAAAGTAGGTCTTAGACAGGGATGTGTAATGTCACCATGGTTGTTTAATATATTTATAGATGGGGTTGTAAAAGAAGTAAATGCTAGAGTGTTCGGGAGAGGGGTGGGATTAAATTATGAGGAACCAAATACAAAATGGGAATTGACACAGTTGCTTTTTGCTAATGATATGTGCTTATGGGAGATTCTAAAGAAAAATTGCAAAGGTTAGTGGATGAGTTTGAGTGTGTGTGTAAAGGTAGAGTGTTGAAATTGAACATAGGAAAGAGTAAGGTGGTGAGGGTAACAAATGATTAGGTAAAGAAAAATTGGATATCAAATTGGGGAGGAGGAGTATGGAAGAAGTGAATGTTTTCAGATACTTGGGAGTTGACGTGTCGGCGGATGGATTTATGAAGGATGAGATTAATCATAGAATTGATGAGGGAAAAAAGGTGAGTGGTGCGTTGAGGTATATGTGGAGACAAAAAACATTACCTATGGAGGCAAAGAAGGGAATGTATGAAAGTATAGTAGTACCAAGACTCTTATATGGGTGTGAAGCTTGGGTTGTGAATGCAGCAGCGAGGAGGCGGTTGGAGGCAGTGGAGATGTCCTGTCTAAGGGCAATTTGTGGTGTAAATATTATGCAGAAAATTCAGAGTGTGGAAATTAGGAGAAGGTGTGGAGTTAATAAAAGTATTAGTCAGAGGGCTGAAGAGGGGTTGTTGAGATGGTTTGGTCATTTAGAGAGAATGGATCAAAGTAGAATGACATGGAGAGCGTATAAATGTGTAGGGGAAAAAAAGGAGGGGTAGAGGTTGTCCTCGAAAAGGTTGGAAGGAAGGGGTAAGGGAGGTTTTGTGAGCGAGGGGCTTGGACTTCCAGCAGGCGTGCATGAGCGTGTTCGTTAGGAGTGAATGGAGACGAATGGTATTTGGGACCTGACGATCTGTTGGAGTGTGAGCAGGGTAATATTTAGTGAAGGGATTCAGGGAAACCGGTTATTTTTATATAGCCGGACTTGAGTCCTGGAAATGGGAAGTACAATGCCTGCACTTTAAAGGAGTGGTTTGGGATATTGGCAGTTTGGAGGGATATGTTGTGTATCTTTATACGTATATGTTTCTAAACTGTTGTGTTCTGAGCACCTCTGCAAAATCAGTGATTGTGTCTGAGTGAGGTGAAAGTGTTGAATGATGATGAAAGTATTTTCTTTTCGGGGATTTTCTTTCTTTTTGGGTCACCCTGCCTCGGTGGGAGAAGGCCGACTTGTTAAATATATACAAATATATATAAATATATATATATATATATATATATATATATATATATATATATATATATATATATATATATATATATATATATATATATGAGGTACCACCACTAGTGCTAATCTCTGGACCCCCTGCCTTCTGTGTGTGTGTGTGTGTGTGTGTGTGTGTGTGTGTGTGTGTGTGTGTGTGTGTGTGTTTGCTTGATTTTCTAAACCTAAACAAACTTACCGCCACAATCGTTGCCCGGAACTGGCTGAAATTCATTTGCATTTCATTACCTGTACATACTTGGCAGGGTTTTTAAGACGATCTGGCAGAGTGCAGTGCTCCCCTGAAGCCTATGCACTCACCCCTGAAGAAAGGGGAACCACCCACCTGTAGTCTGAGAACCACAGGGTTAGGAATCGAGGCGTTAGAGGTGAAAAAACAAAAAACATACGGTGGTTGGATTAGATTTAAAAGATGGGGCGAAGTGATGGGGTGTTGAGGGGCGAGAATGTTAGGGGGTAGTAGCAGGGTGGGGGCGGGGAGGATGAGAATGTTAGAGGGTAGTAGAAGAATGGGGGTTAGGTAGTGGTAGTAGCAGTGGAGTTACTTGTAGTAAAAGAGGTACTAGTAGTGGAAGAGGTACTGGTAGTAGCGGGGGAGGTACTGGTAATAGCCGGGTAGGTACTGGCAGTAGCGGGGGTGATACTGGTAGTAGCGGGGGAGATACTGGTAGTTGCAGGGGAGATACTGGTAGTTGCGGGGGAGATACTGGTAGTTGCGGGGGAGATACTGGTAGCAGCGGGGAAGGTAATGGTAGTAGCGGGGATGTACTGGTAGTAGTGGGGGAGATACTGGTAGAAGCAGGGTTGATATCGGTAGTAGTGGGGGAGATACTGGTAGAAGCGGGGGTGATACTGGTAGTAGCGGGGAGGTACTGGTAGTAGTGTGGGAGGTACTGGTAGTAGTGGGTAGGTACTGGTAGTAGTGGGGGAGGTACTGGTAAGAGCGGGGGAGGTATTGGTAGTAGTGGGGGTGATACTGGTAGCAGCGGGGGAGATACTGGTAGTAGCGGGGGAGGTAGTGGTAGTAGCGGGGATGTACTGGTAGTAGCCGGGGTGATAATGGTAGTAGCGGGGGTGATACTGGTAGTAGTGGGGGAGATACTGGTAGTAGCGGGGTTGATACTGGTAGTAGCGGGGGAAGTACTGGTAGTAGTGAGGATGTACTTGTAATAGCGGGGGTGATACTGGTAGTAGCGGGGAGGTACTGGTAGTAGTGGGGGAAGCACTGGTAAGAGCGGGGGAGGTATTGGTAGTAGTGGGGGTGATACTGGTAGCAGCGGGGGAGATACTGGTAGTAGCGGGGGAAGTACTGGTAGTAGTGGGGAGGTACTGGTAGTAGTGAGGATGGTACTGGTAGTAGTGGGATAGGTACTGGTAGTAGTGGGGGAGGTACTGGTAGTAGTGGGGATGGTACTGGTAGTAGTGGGGATGGTACTGGTAGTAGTGGGAGAGGTACTGGCAGTAGTGGGGGAGGTATTGGTAGTGGGATGGTACTGATAGTAGTGGGAGAGGTACTGGTAGTAGTGGGGGAGGTATTGGTAGTGGGGATGGTACTGGTAGTGGGGATGGTACTGGCAGTAGTGGGGGAGGTACTGGAAGTAGTGGGGAGGTACTGGTAGTAGTGGGGATGATACTGGTAGTAGTGGGGGAGGTACTGGTAGTAGTGGGGGAGGTACTGGTAGTAGTGGGGATGGTACTGGTAGTAGTGGGGATGGTACTGGTAGTAGTGGGGGAGGTACTGGTAGTAGTGGGGATGGTACTTTCAGTCGTGGGAGAGGTACTGTTAGTAGTGGGGAGGTACTGGTAGTAGTGGGGATGGTACTGGTAGAAGTGGGGATGGTACTGGTAGTAGTGGGGATGGTACTGGTAGTGGGGGTGGTACTGGTAGTAGTGAGGGAGGTACTGGTAGTAGTGGGGGAGGTACTGATAGTAGTGGGGATGGTACTGGTAGTCGTGGGGGAGATACTGGTAGTCGTGGGAGAGGTACTGGAAGTAGAGAGGAAGGTACTGGTAGTAGAGAGGAAGGTACTGGTAGTGGGGGAGGTACTGGTAGTAGTGGGGGAGTTACTAGTAGTAGTGGGGATGGTACTGGTAGAAGTGGGGGAGGTACAGGTAGTAGTGGGGATGGTACTGGTAGTAGTGAGGGAGGTACTGGTAGTAATGTGGGAAGTACTGGTAGCAGTGGGGGAGGTACTGGTAGTAGTGGGGATGTTACTGGTAGTACTGGGGATGGTACTGGTAGAAGTGGGGGAAGTACTGGTAGTAGTGGGGATGTTACTGGTAGTACTGGGGATGGTACTGGTAGAAGTGGGGGAGGTACTGGAAGTAGCGAGGGAACTACTGGTAGTAGTGGGAGAGGTACTGGAAGTAGTGGGGGAGGTACTGGCAGTAATGGGGGAGGTACTGGTAGTAGTGGGGGAGGTACTGGCAGTAATGGGGGAGGTACTGGTAGTAGTGGGGGAGGTACTGGTAGTAATGGGGGAGGTACTGGTAGTAATGGGGGAGGTACTGGTAGTAATGGGGGAGGTACTGGTAGTAGTGAGGGAGGTATTGGTAGTAGTGGGGTTGTTACTGGTAGTAGTGGGATGGTACTGGTAGAAGTGGAAGAGGTACTGGTAGTAGTGGGGGAGGTACAACAGGTGTGCATCACCAGGAAAGTCAAGCTGGCCACATGCGTGCTTCTACAGCTGAGTCATACGACCGCCACACACCTGTGTCCTACCTGCCGCGGGGGATGATGAGTGGGACGGAAAGGGCGTCAGTGGCGAGGTGGGTTGGGGAATTGTTGGGTGAAGGTGGGGGGGAAGTTGCGGACAGAAAAGGGTTGAGACATGAGAGGTCAGGGGGAATGTGAAGTGCGGGGTGAGGGAGGGCTATGGGGTGAGGAGCGGAGAAGGAAGGTTGTAGGGTGAGGAGCGGGGGAGAGGGATGTGAGGGAAGGTTGTGGGATGAGGACCGGGAGAGAGGGAGGTGAGGGAGGGTTGTGGGGTGAGGAGCGGGGGAGGGGAGAGTTGTGGGGTGAGGAGCGGGGAGGTGAGGGAGAGTTGTGGGGTGAGGAGCGGGGGAGGTGAGAGTTGTGGTGTGTGGAGCGGGGGAGGTGAGGGACAGTTGTGAGATGAGGAGCGGGGGAGAGGGAGGTCAGGGAGGGTGTGGGGTGAGGAGCGGGGGAGGTGAGAGAGAGTTGTGGGGTGAGGAGCAGGGGAGAGGGAGGTGAGGGAGGGTTGTGGGGTGAGGAGCGGGGGAGGTGAGGGAGAGTTTGTGGGGTGAGGAGCGAGGGAGGTGAGGGAGAGTTGTGGGGTGAGGAACGGGGGAGGTGAGGGAGATTTGTGGGGTGAGGAGCGGGGGATGTGAGGGAGGTTTGTGGGGTGAGGAGCGGGGAGGTGAGGGAGAGTTGTGGGGTGAGGAAGGGTTGTGGGGTGAGGAGCCGGGGAGGTAAGGGAGAGTTGTGGGGTGAATAGCAGGGGAGAGGGAGGTAAGGGAGGGTTGTGGGGCGAGAAGCGGGGGAGAGGGCGGTAAGGGAGGGTTGTGGGGTGAGGAGCGGGGAGGTGAGGGAGGGTGGTGGGGTGAGAAGCGGGGGAGAGGGAGGGTTGTGGGATGAGGAGCGGGGAGGTGAGGGAGGGTTGCGGGGTGAGGAGTAGGGGAGAGGGAGGTGAGCGAGGGTTGTGGGGTGAGGAGCGGGAAAGGTGAGGGAGAGTTGTGGGGTGAGGAGTGGGGGAGGTGAGGGAGGGTTGTGGGGTGAGGAGCGGGGAAGGTGAGGGAGAGTTGTGGGGTGAGGAGCGGGGGAGAGGGAGGTAAGGGAGGGTTGTGGGGTGAGGAGCGGGGCAGAGGGATTGTTGTGGGGTGAGGAGCGGGGAGGTGAGGGAGGATTGTGAGGTGAGGAGCGGGGAGGTGAGGGAGGATTGTGAGGTGAGGAGCGGGGAGGTGAGGGAGGGTTGTGGGGGTGAGGCGCGGGGGAGGTAAGGGAGAGTTGTGGGGTGAGGAGCGGTGGAGAGGGAGGTAAATAAGGGTTGTGGGGTGATGAGCGGGGAAGAGGGAGGTTAGGGTTGTGGGGTGAGGAGTGGGGGAGGTGAGGGAGGGTTGTGGGGTGAGGAGCGGGGAGGTGAGGGAGGGTTGTTGGGTGAGGAGCGGGAAGGTGAGGGAGGGATGTGGGGTGAAGAGCGGGGAGGTGAGGGAGGGTTGTGGGGTAAGGAGCGTGGGAGGTGAGGGAGGGTTGTTGGGTGAGGAGCGGGGGAGAGAGAGGTGAGGTAGGGTTGTGGGGTGAGGAGCGTGGGAGGTGAGGGAGGGTTGTTGGGTGAGGAGCGGGGGAGAGGGAAGTGAGGGAGGGTTGTGGGGTGAGGAGCAGGGGAGAGGGAGGTGAGGGAGGGTTGTGGGGTGACGAGCGGGGGAAGTGAGGGAAGGTTGTAGGGTGAGGAGCGGGGGAGAGGGAGGTGAGGGAGGGTTGTGGGGTGAAGAGCTGGGGAAGTGAGGGAAGGTTGTAGGGTGAGGAGCGGGGGAGAGGGAGGTGAGGGAGGGTTGTGGGGTGAGGAGCGGGGAGGTGAGGGAGAGTTGTGGGGTGAGGAGCGGGGGAGGTGAGGGAACCTCAGTGAACCTCCCCTCAAGGGAGGTTCACTGATGCTGGTGAAGGGCTCTTGATCAAGGGAACTGGATCTGTACTCCAGTTACCTGAATTGAGCCTGAATGCCTTCCATCCCCTCCCTCCATAGATGCTGTATAATCCCTACGGGTTTAGCGCTCCCCATAATAATAATAATGTCTCTTACTATAAATTAACACAAGTACTGCTGGTGTATGTGAGTTTGGCTGCTGGTGTACGTGTGGCTGGTGTACATGAGTGTGGCTGCTGGTGTACCTGAGTGTAGCTACTGGCGTACGAGTGTGTGGCTGCTGGTGTACGTGAGTGTGGCTGCTGGTGTACGTGAGTGTGGCTGCTGGTGTACGTGAATGTGGCTGCTGGTGTACGTGAATGTGGCTGCTGGTGTACGTGAGTGTGGCTGTTGGTGTACGTGTGGCTGGTGTACATGAGTGTGGCTGCTGGTGTACCTGAGTGTAGCTACTGGCGTACGAGTGTGTGGCTGCTGGTGTACGTGAGTGTGGCTGCTGGTGTACGTGAATGTGGCTGCTGGTGTACGTGAGTGTGGCTGTTGGTGCACGTAAATGTGGCTGCTAGTGTGAGTGTGGCTGCTGGTGTGCGTGAGTGTGGCTGCTGGTGTACGTGAGTGTGGCTGCTGGTGTACGTGAGTGTGGCTGCTGGTGTACGTGAGTGTGGCTGCTGGTGTACCTGAGTGTGGCTACTGGCGTACGAGTGTGTGGCTGCTGGTGTACGTGAGTGTGGCTGCTGGTGTACGTATGGCTGCTGGTGTACGTGAGTGTGGCTGGTGTACATGAGTGTGGCTGCTGGTGTACGTGAGTGTGGCTGCTGGTGTACGTGAGTGTGGCTGCTGGTGTACGTGAGTGTGGCTGCTGGTGTACGTGAGTGTGGCTGCTGGTGTACGTGAGTGTGGCTGCTGGTGTACGTGAGTGTGGCTGCTGATGTACGTGAGTGTGGCTGCTGGTGTACCTGAGTGTGGCTGCTGGTGTACGTGTGGCTGGTGTACATGAGTGTGGCTGGTTTACATGAGTATGGCTGCTGGTGTACGTGAGTGTGGCTGGTGTACATGAGTGTGGCTGCTGGTGTACATGAGTGTGGCTGCTGGTGTACGTGAGCGTGGCTGGTGCACATGAGTGTGGCTGCTGGTGTACGTGAGCGTGGCTGGTGCACATGAGTGTGGCTGCTGGTGTGAGTATGGCTGGTGTACATGAGTGTGGCTGCTGGTGTAAACATGGCTGGTGTACATGAGTGTGGCTGCTGATGTACGTGAGTTTGGCTTGTGTACGTGAGTGTGGCTGGTGTACATGAGTGTGGCTGCTGGTGTACGTGAGTGTGGCTGGTATGAAAGGAGTTCGCCGACTGACTATATACAGGACCACTTGCCTTTGGTTGGGTGTATACATTGACTATGACGAATTATATAACAGCTATTTAGGATATGCTCGCTTAATTTCTGATTTTGTGGAGGTTGAATCTCAGCTCCTGGTCCTGCCTGTTACCAAGTAGCCTGTGGGTCCTATCATACCCATTCTTAAGGCTTGTTCCCACAACTTCTTCATGCAGGTCATTTTTCGACTTCCTGACCAGTCTCGGGCTGAAGAAAAACTTCCTTACATTTCTTGAACTCATCTGTGTCTAACTTTTAACTGAGCTCTCGTGTACACATTTCCCACCTCTCAAAGTTTTTCCCTGCGTACTCTAGTTAGCCATCCTGAGTATCCGTACATCGTTATCACGTCTGTCTAACCTGGTTCAACAACACCCTGGCTGGCCAGTCACCAAGGCAACCTGGGTTATCGATCAACAAAGAAACAGCCTCATGCTAGGCTTTATACCAATTTTCGAATAAAGGGAATCGTGGGTTATACACGTTTAAATGAAGGTAATGTCGATTTATACATGTTTGGATAAAAAATTTGGATTTATACTCATTTGAAAAAAGGAACTGGTATACCTTTAAAGATAAGAAAATTTTGGGTTACACAAGTAAAATAACAAGATAATTAGGAGGATACATTAGTAAAATACGAAAATTATATTTATTGCTGGAATTAGTGGCAGAAAAATGAACGAGGGGTTCGTCTTCAGTCTCAGGCTTACTAATGAGGGAGACAGGTAACCCTTCTACTCTCATAAATACACATATGTACTTTGAAAAGGTGAGAGAGGAAGCAGGAGTAAGGAAGAAAGAAAGAGATGGAGAAAGAGAGAAAGAGGTAACGGAAGACGGGACTACCGCGAAGAAATACGATGTAATTATCACCACTTCTGTTAAGACGAGGCCAGGGTGTTGTAACAAAGCTTTCTTCCCACCCTTAATAATACCAGCATAAAAACGATACATCATTAAGAACAACCTGGGTCTTCGAGATGACTGGAGAAACAGTGACAGGAGCAACAGAATGGGCCATCAATATAGATATCCAAGGACCAGCTACAAATGAGAAAAGTAAGCGAGTACCTACATAGCAGTCTTTTCAAGAAACAAAGTATGAATAAGAAGACATGGTCCAACTTTTAATCACACACAAGAAGGTAAAAAGATTTCATGAGAAGGAAGTCTTTATTAAAAAATCAGCACAACCGTCAGTATAGTTTACAGTGATAAAAACATGGCACAGATGGAGAGCACAATAACAAAGGAGACAGGAGGACAAACAACAGGCGAGGGAAGAGAAGGGCACAGGGGAGAGAGAGAGAGAGAGAACCAATACAAGGAAGCAATAACTCTTACGACTCAAGCGCAGGGTATAACCGGGAGTAAGAAGTACATTCAACTCATCCAGCATGGAGCCAGCAGAAAAACAAGCATGTTAATTATTACCGAAATAAATTCTCGGTACAGTCTGAGATTCGAGTGAGAAAATTTTGAAAACTGAAAAGTGCTTTAACCATGCAGATCATTCAGTGCTCTTGGTAATGAAAAAAAAATATATGCAACACAAAAAATTATAAAAATGACAAACAAAATCTACTGGTATGAATAAAAAAAAAATACTATTATACTAAGTTAATAACCAACATCAGTTCAAAATTGTATTAAATTGTTAATACTAAAATACTCTCCTTAAAGTTCCGAGAGATCCCCTACAGCCATTCAGGTAATAACAAAAACCATGTTGAAAGAAAAAAGAGCTAATTGGCGGGCAGAGTCGAAGTGTGTTTGACAGTGAGGTGCAGGCAGTAAGCCACACAAGAGAGCAAGGTGGGGGAGCAGATGGAAGCTAAAGGTGAAGATGATTAACAGGAACATTATGGACCATCATTCCATTTTCAAGGGAAGTGAGTAACAAGGAGCGAACTGTGCCAAGATGTGGAAGGCCAACAAAATACACTATTTTAAGAGACGGTATGATTAAATAAAGTCAGGCTTCGGAAAATTCAGTCGACAGTTGTTAAAAGGTAGGGACAGGAGCTATGATTCAACCTCTGCATACACAACTAGCTTCTCGTTAAACAGTACACATTACGTAGACTGCCTATCTTTTCCACCATCTATTAACACCTTACTCCTCAGTTTCCTTTAACCCTACCCGCTTACTCTATACCAGCTCAACTACCCGCCTTCGAATCTTTCCTGTCTCCCTCTCCATCTCCTCACTCCCTCACCAGAGAAGCCCATGCAACTACAGATTACATCCGGCGGTATTAATTACAAGTGAGCAAGGTTTTGCCATGTCCAACCCTCCTATTTCCATTCTCAATCCCATCAGAAGGCGACCCCATGAAGAGTCCAAGATTGTATTAACGTTGGTAGAATTCACAACAATATTTTAAGTAAAAGGACACAAGTGTAACTAATGTGACATTTTATTGTGAACACAGAGGGTATATATAGGCTTAGAGTGAGGTGCAGTAGTTGTAATACTAATGGAGGTATTAGGAGTAGTGATACATTTGGTAGAAAAAGTCAGCTTGTGTACTACTACTACCTCCACTAGCATTACAATTACTACACCCCATTCTAAGCCTATATTTACCCTCTGTGTCCATGTACTGTTTGTAACGGCTTGACAAAGCTCCTGGAGAGCGAAACGTTGCCACATAAAATGTCACATTGTGTCACTTGTGTCTTTTTACTTAACGAAGTCCAAGATGTTGTGGCAAGCATTCCTACTGGTAGCAGGTCATGGAGTGGGTGTAGCAAAGCATCCCACACTGATGCTAGGGCTGTGAAACAGATGGAGCTGGAGTAGCAGACATCCCGCACAGGGCTATAGGATAGGTGGTGGGTTGAAGATTGAGACACTTATGCAGCATATGGGAATCTTTATTCAGGAAACGTTTCGCCACACAGTGGCTTCATCAGTCCAATACAAAGAGGAAGGCGTAAGGAGAGGAGGAGTATGAGGTAATCAGTCCCTCAGCCTGGAGTCGATGTGTTCAGTCCATCAATCTTGTAGAATGTAATTCTACAAGATTGAGACTGGACTCCAGCTGAGGGACTGATTACCTCATACTCCTCCTCTCCTTACGCAGACATCCCGCACAGGGCTATAGGATAGGTGGTGGGTAAATTAAAGGATGTGGGGACTGGATGGGTAAAACAGGTAAGTAGCATGCGGCCTCTAGTATGTGGAGAGAGGGCGGGGTGGGGAGGCGGAAACAATAGGAGGAAAAGAAAAAAAACAGGATGGGAAAGTTAACGCGGTGAAATTGAGTGACTGTTGCATGAGCACTCACCTGGTGTAGCTTCGTGACCTATGACTCTGGCATTTGCAAAGGTAAGAGAACTTACCTTTGCAAAAAGAAGGGATCTGCCTCCTATGTTAAACTCTGATAGAACTCGTTCCTTTTAAATCTAAATTATGTTTATACACCCAGTAAGGGATAACAGCATAAATAAGGAGAGTAACAATGTGAGGACCCACAAGGATCAGTGCTGGAACCGCTACTGATCCTAAAATATTGCATATACGCGACTTAGCGGTAGAGATTAAGTCTAAAGTGTATGTTTGCTTGCTAACGATATAACACTAAGAAAAAGGATAAAAATTTCAATGAACAGCGACAGGCTTCGTGTAACTTAATCATATCAGTCTACTAACTGCGATATGAGGACAATAAATTACCCTCTTCGGCAGCAAACTCCCACATCTAAACTGACAGGCAAGCTCTTCGTGCTCTAACCATATTGCCTTGGCTTGCTCTTGTTGACCGGAAAGGGAAAGAGTAGGCCGGCGACCGTGACACCCCCATGGCTCTAGATAGTGATAATCTGCGAATATCAGTAGAAAAAAGTTTACAAGTTTACTATATATCCCACCAAAACATATCACCGGAGGTACATTGAAGTCATAAAGCTTTAGCAGTATATGTAAGATTTGTAAACCTCAGAACAGGATTCAGGAAGTTGAATAATTAGGTGCTCTGTACCTTTGTCTTTTCTTCTATACTGTCGCCAGTATGCCTTTGTGTGCATAACTGAACACTAATGAATTCAGGATATCATACTTCAAGATCACGTCAGCCAATTAAACAATAAGAGGCAGAACCAATGGCTGAAGCCCCCAAAAAAAACACAAACTGCACAAGGTGTAAAAAACCTAGGTACTTATACTCCAACCTATTATTACTAGCGTGCCTGAATCTTAAATATAGAATATAAGGGTACCCTCAACCTCCTCCATTCCCCACCCTACCTCTAGGCTTGTACTGAACGTCATGCGCGTGCATGGCCCATGTGTCGTGCCCCAACTGAAAAAACATGAGCGCAACAGAGAGGCTAAAGGAACTGAACCTGACGACTCTGGCGGACAGGGAGACTGGGGGAGACATTATAACTACGTTTAAAAATCAAAACGAATTTATAGAGTAAATAGAAATACATAATTTGAACGAAGATCACGGACAAGGAGTCGCATTTGGAATCCGAAAACGGAGATAATCAGAGGGATGTTAGATTGTACTCATCAATCTCAGGGTAGCTGAAAAGTGGAGTAAGTTGGTCGAGCAAGCAAGAGGCAAATTCAATATACAGTTTAATGAGTTTATATAATAAGTCTTTAAAGGCTAGAAACTGGTAATAATGGTTAAGGAATTCTAGAGGCAAAGGCAGGAGCCGAGATTCGACCCTCCACCAACATAAATAGCTGAGTACAGGGAGGCTGAGAGTGAAGGCAGGACAATAGGTGAAGATGCGTGTGTGAGGGAAAATAATAAAAAAGGGAGAGGTGTTGAGAGAATGAGGGCAAGGATGAGGGAAGAACAGAAGAAGAAGTAGTGTGAGGGTGAGGGAACAATAAAGGAGACAGTGTAAGGGAGAGGGGAAAATACAACAGATAGTGTGAAGGTGAAGAGAGAACAATACAGGAGGTAGGGTGAGGAAAGCACAATAGAAAATGGAGTGATGAGACTGAGGCCAAGGGAAGTACAGTAGAAGATGGAGGGAGGGTGAGGGGAAACAATAGAAGATAGAGTAATGAGACAGAGTGAGGGGAACACAACAGAAGACCGAGTGATGAAACTGAAGGTGAAGGAATACACAATACAAGGTGGCGGCGAGCGGGTGAGGGGAGAGCAACACAGGCGTGCCCCGTGGCAAACAGGTGAGGCAGGGGCATAATGATGCCCTGAATTCGACCCTCACTCGGACATCATGATGCACCTGGGCATAATTATAATAATGGTATACAATATCGACAAGCATATGCTAGGTGGATGCCAGAACGCGTCATGCCAGGGCAGTGGACGGTAAAGTGTCAGAGTACTAAGATAGGAACAGTGTATAACAGGAGGGGAAGTACCAGAGTACTAAGATAAGAACAGTGTATAACAGGAGGGGAAGTACCAGAGTACTAAGATAAGAATAGTGTATAACAGGAGGGGAAGTACCAGAGTACTAAGATAAGAACAGTGTATAACAGGAGGGGAAGTACCAGAGTACTAAGATAAGAACAGTGTATAACAGGAGGGGAAGTACCAGAGTACTAAGATAAGAACAGTGTATAACAGGAGGGGAAGTACCAGAGTACTAAGATAAGAACAGTGTATAACAGGAGGGGAAGTACCAGAGTATTAAGAACAGTGTATAACGGGAGGGGAAGTGCCAGAGTACTAAGAACAGTGTATAACAGGAGGGGAAGTACCAGAGTATTAAGAACAGTGTATAACAGGAGGGGAAGTGCCAGAGTACTAAGATAAGAATAGTGTATAACAGGAGGGGAAGTACCAGAGTACTAAGATAAGAACAGTGTATAACAGGAGGGGAAGTACCAGAGTACTAAGATAAGAACAGTGTATAACAGGAGGGGAAGTACCAGAGTACTAAGATAAGAATAGTGTATAACAGGAGGGGAAGTGCCAGAGTACTAAAATAAGAAGTGTATAACAGGAGAAGTGCCAGAGTACTAAGATAAGAACAGTGTATAACAAGAGGGAAAGTGCTAGAGTATTAAGAACAGTGTATAACAGGAGGGGAAGTGCCAGAGTACTAAAATAAGAACAGTGTATAACAGGAGGGGAAGTACCAGAGTATTAAGAACAGTGTATAACGGGAGGGGAAGTGCCAGAGTACTAAGAACAGTGTATAACAGGAGGGGAAGTACCAGAGTATTAAGAACAGTGTATAACAGGAGGGGAAGTGCCAGAGTACTAAGAACAGTGTATAACAGGAGGGGAAGTACCAGAGTATTAAGAACAGTGTATAACAGGAGGGGAAGTACCAGAGTATTAAGAAGTGTATAACAGGAGGGGAAGTACCAGAGTATTAAGAACAGTGTATAACAGGAGGGGAAGTGCCAGAGTATTAAGAACAGTGTATAACAGGAGGGGAAGCTAACAAAGACGTAGAGTAAACATTGTGACGATAGCTCACAGCAAAGAGGAATGTTGAGGGTTGGGACAGCATTGAGAATGAAGCAGGAGAGGAAAGGACGAGGCAGGAGAGGAAAGGACGAGGTAGAATAGGAAAAGACGAGGTAATAGAGGAAAGTACGAGCCACGAGAGGAAAGTACGTTATTAAGGAAGGAAGAGGTGAGGGTACAGCGAATCAAGTGTACTGCCACAATGCTGCACCTGCTACAAACCTACACTTGCCACGCACAGATGTGCGTATACACACACATACACGAGGTCAACACCCGCAAACCTCGGTCGTTAACCCCCTCCCCTCCCCGTGAACAGATGTTGTACATACATGGATAATCAAATTACTCGTCAACTTCATCTGCACACCTGTTGCCAACTCTTCAGTTCTTATTCATTTTCCAATACATCTTTTTGTCTCTCCACCGTTTGTTTTTTCTTTTTACTGTACCACCTGCCATATTATTAACTTATATTTAACGATTCTCTTTAAAAATAAACTTTTTTTATGCAGATAGCAATGTCACTGAGTTAATGCAACAGTTTATAACACATCCGGGTCAATCTGGGAGCCGTTGCATCTAGCAGCTACGACGCTCACATCAACAGCACTTGGATTAATCAATGGAGATATATTTGTCCATACATCTTCCTTCGAGTAAGTCATTATTTTCTGAACCTCTGCAACTATGAAACCAATATCAAATGCTCGAAAGTTAAGGCTGCTCGGTAGACACTCGAGGCCATGTAAAGACATGGCCCCAAGACGCTACACCGTCTCACCGACCAGTTTCTATCACAAGAGTCGACACTTTCTTTTCGTATTATCCAAAAGATCTGTGGTAAGAACGGGGGAGTAGAATGAACAGGATAGGATAAAGCAGTGAAAAGGTTGTGGTAGATAGGAAGAGAGGGGAAAGTGGGATTAAGCCGAACTTAAGGCCACCACTCTCGTGGTGTCCACATCAAAATATGGTATGGTGCCTCCTCAGCTACACTGACATACCTGTGATTGGTTTCGAGAGATTTTCTATCCCCACAATCCCAGCCTTGGCCAATTTTGTTTGCAGGCCAACAGATTATAGACAGCTCCTGGCCTCTTAACACTTGTAGCGCGATTTTACCTATGCTTAGCCTCCAGAGCTCCATCTTACCTACTCGTGAAGCTGTTTATGATGTTTGGATGCTGTATCTGGATGCTGCCCACATACTGTCAACGCCTGAAAGTTGGCTTCACTCTCCCGGCAACAACCGCCTGAGGACGTTGCGCTGAGAGCTCCTGGGAGACACTTATAGCAGACGTAAATTAATGATGTGAGCAGCGACGTGTACCCAAAGGCTGGGCCGCCCTTCCCGGAGCTTAACCCCTCGCGTCCTAATAACTGCATCACCTGCATATTACTACCGGGGGAGGGGGGTCACTGCTGATCCTCTTTTCTTACCTTGGGAGTTTTAACTCTTTATGTAGTTCTTGCATAGCACACTAACTACACTCCTTGCTATATGCTGAAATTATCTCAACGACTTTTCTATTTTCTATTGATCTCTATAGCCCCTACTGATGATGCAACTATAAACGCTCCTGGTGTCTCTACCCATTTTACTATTTCTAATGTTTTCTTGCTTTCAGCTGTTGTTGCTTTCGTTACCTGTTCTAACTCGACCACTGTTCCAAAAGCTTTTCAATTTCATCTTAATGGCCATATAACAATCAGCAGTATTACTACTAGTGCTTGTTTCTCACTTGTTTATATTTTCTTTTTACTTAAGTAATTTGCTCTCCAAATTTTACTGCCAATATCGTCTGTGTTTGTGAGTTAATGCGGACCTGTGTAATGTTCGTAAAAGAAAATGTTTTAATTAATTATGCTTTCATCCTGGTGCCGAGTTTTTTGTTGATGGTTTTACAATAAGTAGAGTTGTAAGGGCGAATGTGAACACAGTGGGAGAAACTTTGCCTTATACTGTTCACTTAACAACGAAGAATGCTGTAATCCCTAAACAGATACACGCGGGAAGCATTAAGGTTGTTGCATGTGGGATCAGAGGACCCAAAACAGAGAACAGGAACAGACTTAAAAATTCGTGGGATAGGAGGAAGGTATAAATGGCAACTAACGACATAAACCAGTCACAAGACAAACACCAATAGCCTTACTGGTCAGAGACCGGGCTGTGATTAGTGCGCGGAAGCTCAAGACTCCGCCACTCCTTACGACCTATGGTGGGTTCCTCTCACATAGGCACCACAATCCATACTAAACATGGTGGGCACGTCTCACAGGCACGACAACCCACACTAAACATGGTGGGTTTCTCTCACAGGCACCACAACCCCCACTAAACATGGTGGGATCCTCTCATACAGACACCACAACCCCCACTAAACATGGTGGGATCCTCTCATAGACACCACAACCCCCACTAAACATGGTGGAATCCTCTCACACAGGCACCACAACCCCCCACTAAACATGGTCGGCTCCTCTCACACAGGCACCACAACCCCCACTAAACATGGTCGGCGCCTCTCATACAGACACCACAACCCACACTAAACATGGTGGGCTCCTCTCACACAGGCAACACAACCCCCACTAAACATGGTCGGCGCCTCTCTCACGCTCCTCGACCCTCGCTGATGACGACCTTCCATCTTACCTGCCCAAATCTTCATGGGTTTCCTTCACAACGCCCCCATCACCGCCCCTCCTCCCCCCGTCCACAATTTCTCCTTGCACGTACGTCTGCGTTCATCTCCGTCTGCAATGCTCCTATAACTACAAATGGATAATCTCACACACACTGCGAGAATGCCTCTTATAAGTGCTCCACTGAAGATTATAGCAGAGACTAACAAGCCAAAGCAGAGGAATACAGGATACAGGAATATCTAAAGAATCAATAAGAGCGAGGAGGAGGTATCCGGACAGGCGAAGAAAGAGGAAGCGTCCCACCAGCTGTCTTCTGGAACTCATCTTGCCCCTGGAATACGTAAATTATCGTACACGATAATGTTCGGTGACGAAGCAAATTTAAAGAGAATCACAACCGATGACGATCACCGAAAAAATACAAGACAACCTGGACAGCAAACAAGAATGATCTACAAAGTGCAAAATAATGATAGGCTCGGGAACAAGATAACTGTACACGGAGAAAGAAATATAAAGCAGGAAAGATGTGGGTGCTAACAACACGCCTAATTTATCACTCAATGAAACGCATAAAGTCACAATTATAAGATAGGCATTCAGGAGCAAAAACACCTGACCATTCGGGACAATTTATACAACACAAGTTCAAACGACCCTCGAATACGCTGCGCAGAGTGGAGCCCACGCCAGATAAAACAAAAAAAAAAAATTCAAAAAGATCCTAAGATTTGCAACAAGGCAGATACAGAAGCCGAGAAGGCTATAGGCCCTGATGATCACGAAACTAAGAGCCAGATATTGAGAGAAGACATGATCCATGTCCAGTAGTTCGATCACTAGCGCACTCAGCTCTCACACTGAGGTCCGGAGATTGAATCCCCGGCACGGCTGAAAAACATTAGGACGTGTTTCATTAAGACACTTGTCCATATTCACTCATCAGTATAAAATGGGTACCTGGGTGTTAGTCAACTGGTGTGGGTCGCATCCTGGGACAAAACTGACCTAATTTGCCCGAAATGCTCAGCATAACAAGCGGATTTCTATATAGTAGTATATCATTGATGTCAGCTAGGACTATATATCTTGTACATGTACTTGTAGTAATAAAGGTGTTATTGTATTATTATTACTATAACATACAAAATACTCTAGAGAAACAGAAGAAAAATAACGTTCAACGTGAGAGGATGCAGAACAAGGTGACACAGTTGGAAGCTGTATACCAAGATGACTGGCAGGCACTGGGAAACATCAACTGTGTAATAGTAACAAGGAGGAACAACTAGTACAATATAATGAAAATCAAAATTATAGTCACCTATAGTTCTGTATAGAGATTCAAGTTTTGACTTGACAAAACTTAATACAGGTGCTCTGTATCTTTGTCTTTTCTTCTATACTGTCGTCAGTATGCCTTTGTGTGCATAACTGAACACTAGTGAATCAGTGCACTTAGGACAACATACTTCAAGATCACGTCAGCCAATTAAACAATAAGAGGCAGAACCAATGGCTAAAGCCCAAAAACCCACAAACTGCACGAGGTGTAAAAACCTAGGTACTTATACTCCAACCTATTATTACTGGCGTGCCTGAATCTTAAATATAGAATATAAGGGTACCCTCAACCGCCTCTATTTCCCACCCTGCCACTAGGCTTGTACTGAACGTCATGCACGCACGCACGCAACTTACTAACGACGTGCCTGGACGCTACCTTGTCATGTCTCCAGGGTATTCTCTTCAGCCTCTGCACCTCTTCCCTTTGATTCACGCTCCTCGCTGATGACGTTGTTGGGTCCTACCTCGTCTTGTCTCCAGAGTTTACCCTCAGCCCTTATCCTGCTCTCTCTCTCTCTCTCTCTCTCTCTCTCTCTCCTTAATATGAACTTTTCAACCATTCACTACCCCTCACATTACACTTTTCAACGTTTTTGTTTTGTGCTAAGCTCAATTCCTATAATAAAGAAAAATACTCATAAAAGCTGCTCACACTGCTGTTTAGGGGTTATAAAATTACTCTGAAAAAAAAACAGCAAACCTTGGGCCAGCATGCGCTCATATTAAATAATGAAGCATGAGTGAAAATAATTAATATAGTATATGGAAGGACAAACAAACTCACCTATACAAAAATATATATAATATTAATACTAGTAACTTACACAAAACTTATAACTACTACATAAAACCACCACACTCCAGTTCACATTAGCACACTGCTACTAATGAGTTAAACAATATAAATGAACATTTATGAACAGGGAGGCTCCATGACACCCCCCACCCTTTCTGCAGGCTACATAGCCTACAGTGGAAACGTTAAATACTCTCCAAAACACAGGCCCCTGCATACTAGGGCTTTACAAATAAACATGAGAGCACTTAAACACAAACACCTATTGGTAAGCACTAAAGAACTTACCAAAATTACCTACTCAAACTACCGCCCGAACATGATGACTTTACCTCCGGCACCACCCGACTCGTACTAAACTAAACACACTTCTCATCTGCTCCTGTCCTGGCCACTGCCTGACTGACAGGGATAAAACGCGTTGGCTTTCAGGGAATAATACACGTCCGCTTTCAGTATACTACACGGAAAATGACATTGTATATGGAGCGTTATTTTATATAAATATTTTTTGACAGTACTCCGTAACAATATATATATATATATATATATATATATATATATATATATATATATATATATATATATATATATATATATATATATATATATATATATATCACACATACATACATAACCACAGTGAAAAAAATAGTAATATTCCAACTGTTCACTGATAATGTGAGAAATCACGCAAGCACTTGAAATATCACCATTTTCCACTATGTTTATACTGCATATTAAGATATGCATCTATATTAGATCAGTAGCACTAACGTCACACATCAGCAGAGGTTACAATCTTTACTCGGTGTCCGTAAATCGTCCAAGTGAACTTCCTTTTTTTTTTTTTTTTTTTTTTTAATTTTAATATCTCACCCGCACACTGCTGTTTAGTGAAAGCATTTTTTTCGACTGATCTTTATTGTATATAATCTCGTTTTAAATATTCCAAAAGACTTAATGTTTACGAATATTTTAATATATTTTAACTTTCCTTAAATTGTATTTTAATGTTAATGTCACTGTATTTTATTTTATATCTGATGAAGAATTAAATGTCAGCCTAACTGCTTGTGGAGGCTCGATCATCCGTCAGTTAAGCGCGAAACAGACATGTTACTCTCACCACTAAACTTTCCATTATTTATTATCGTGACGAAGAAAGGCCAACTCTCTACGAGGCCACAGACGATGAGGCGACTATTCTGTCTCAGGTGGACATACAGTGTACCGGACTCTGCTGACAATGCTCCATCTATTGACCTACCTGTTCACCCACATATTAACCTACCTACTGATAACTTCCTCCCTTCGTGCAAGGTGTCTACATCTGTCAACGTTGACTTGTCAATGACTGAACGCTTGTACACTGAATGTCAGTCAATTTTATCGTTGTCTGTTAATGTAGTGTAGGATTTTTTAGAGACAAGTTTTTATTTGCTTTAAATACGGTTAGGGCTGGTTGTTGCGTCTGCTAATGAAATTTCTTGCAGTCTTAAGGCTGTAGTATATGTACAATTGCAGCTCCATCTAGAATTTCTAGATTATTATTATTATTATTATTATTATTATCTTCATGGGCAAGTGCCAAATTTTTAGGCATGGGAGGCAATCAGGTTTAATACAAAGAAGAAAGTAACTCCTTAGCCAAAGAGCCCTTCATCAGCATCAAGGAACGCTCCTTGAAGGAAGCATAAACTACAACACACAATAGATGATGCACTTCTGATAGATGCAGTGGTACTTACTGATTTTCATGTATGAGTAAGTCAAGCAAGTTGCCTTGCCGATACACGACCGTGCAAACAAGTCACACCAGATTCTGATTCCCAATCTTTCTTCGCTTTTTTTTTTGAGGGGGGGGGGCTGAAAGCAGTTTAGCATTTGTTGAAGCTTTCTGTAAGCAATGTTTATCCTTCAGTGCTCAGCCGTGCCTGACATTTCCATTAACCTACAACTCTTGGCAATGCTCAAGCTTTTTCCCCACTGACTACTATCAGCATGTCACATCACCGCCACCACCACCACCACCACCACCACCACCACAACCCCCAACCCCAGGCCTCCAACACCACCAACAAAAATAGTGTAATAAAAACAAAGAGAGTATTACATAAAACTTGGTGGACATAAACATCACACATTAAGTCTTGATTTTCAACAAATAATAACTTATATTAACATTACACTGTGATACACATTACAGTATTATTACAATCATGGGGAATCGGTAAGCCGGTAAGTCACATAGCGCCTAAAGAGGCAATGGGGACTCATCCAAGGAAAGGGAAGGGTGTCTCCAACTGCCTGGAATAAGAGTTCTTCACCACCACCAAGGAACCCAGCCTTCCCTTGAGGTGTTCATTTGATATGGGGATACCCAATCTTCTATGTCTGAGCATGTAGCCACGTTGAAATATTTCACATGACTGTCATAATGTGAGCAAAATTCCTGACAGCTGTTGTACCACGACAAGTGTCCTGATACACGCTGAGCCAAACTTCATCATACGAGTACTGCATATCATTCAGATGATTGACAAATGATCAGAGCACTGCAAACGGCGGTCTCTTTCATGTGGTGTGTACACTGGGAGCGGGGTAAAGGCAAGGGGTGGAAAGGGAGGGGTGGGGAAGGGGAGGGAAATGATGGGGGAAGAGGATGGAGGGGAAAATGGAGATAATGTCACGAGTGAAAAGGAGGTAAAGGAAAAGGTGGAGCGACAGAGGAAAATAATTGGGGAAAGGGAGCGGAGGAAAGGAAGGGGTGGAAGAGAAGAGGGAGCGGGTGGAAGAGGAGGGAAATCGGGTGGAAGATGATGGAGAGGTTCATGCACTCTCACACCCTGTGCGCATGACATAACCGCCGCACATTTGACCTTAGACTCACACGTTGACGAGTGCTTTCACCGCGACTTGACTCACCAGCTCCAGTATTGTTCACTCACGCCTAATGATGCAGAGCTTCGCTGTGCATATATTTGTTCATTGTTCAATACACAGTGAAGTCTCCTCAATGCTGCAGTTCATGCCAGTATTACCACATTAACACTAAATTACTCTGCAAATTTAGACTGTTCCATTTCCTGAACAACAGCAGAATACTGTCACTCGTGTTGCTCCGATCACCGGTGAACAAAAGCAAGCAGAACAGCGACACATGGTCAAAGCCCTGGTGAACAACAGAATAATGGCACTTTTATCCTTCCAGTCTCTGGTGAACAACGGAACGCTAACACTTATCGTCCCATTTCCCCGTGAGCGGCTGATCAATGCCACTCGTGTTGTTCCATACCCTGGAAAACAGAACACACTGAAATTTGTGTTCCATTCCTAGTGAACAATACAACAAACCGACACTAAGATTTTCTTCCGATTTTTAACCCGTGGGAGTGTTAGTCACCCAGGATAACCCAATAAATCAGTTTGTCTTATTTCCATTGGGTCCTCGGTATGTGAGCTGAGGACGTCAACACATAAGCCGTGAGCACCATTCTCTGAACAATATTACAACACACCGACATGTGTTGTTCCATTCTCTGGTGAGCAACAGCACAGTACACCAACAGGTATTGTTCAGTTCAACTCATTTAACTTTCCATTTTTAATAAAATCAAATATACTTTCACTGAAACGGTTTACTGACCACTAACTTTAATAATAATAACAAAGCACTAAACACTTAGGCGAAACAGCACCTGCTGATCTGAGAGTCAATGTAATTCCTTGAATCAAAAGCCCTTCATCAGCATCAAACCACTTCCCTTGAAAGACACAAGTATTTTGAGAGCCCGACCTGTGCCCGAGGACCTTGCTGTAGAGAAGGTCACCTTCAGTAAGGTGCCACCATGGGACCTTGCTGTAGTGAAGGTAACCTTCAGTAAGGTGCCACCATGGGACCTTGCTGTAGTGAAGGTAACCTTCAGTAAGGTGCCACCATGGGACCTTGCTGTAGTGAAGGTAACCTTCAGTAAGGTGCCACCATGGGACCTTGCTGTAGTGAAGGTAACCTTCAGTAAGGTGCCACCATGGGACCTTGCTGTAGTGAAGGTAACCTTCAGTAAGGTGCCACCATGGGACCTTGCTGTAGTGAAGGTAACCTTCAGTAAGGTGCCACCATGGGACCTTGCTGTAGTGAAGGTAACCTTCAGTAAGGTGCCACCATGGGACCTTGCTGTAGTGAAGGTAACCTTCAGTAAGGTGCCACCATGGGACCTTGCTGTAGTGAAGGTAACCTTCAGGAAGGTGCCACCATGGGACCTTGCTGTAGTGAAGGTCACCTTCAGGAAGGTGTGTAGTACTGCTGCTACATTCAACTAGCAAGCTGTGGTAGAAGAGGACACCATGAGTGAGATTTATGACTTTATCACAGAACGGTTATTAATATTGTCCTCTTGCCTGGGAAACTAAGGTTGGCGATAAAGACAACAATGAATAATATTAGCATAAAGATTGGAGCAATAACTATTTCTTGAGCACACGTCAGGCGCTACCAGTGTTCCTCAGTATGTTCCTACAGCAAGTACAGTTTGGCTTCGTTCGAACGTAAAAGCGTGTTTTAAATGCATATTACCTAAGTAACTAGTTTAAAAAGATACAAACGCCAATACATTATTTTCGGTCCTGGGACCTTGACGAAGGATCCCAGGACAATCGTTTTCTAATAAGTATGCCATAGTGTTTGCTCAACTTCCTTCATAAACCGCTTCTCGGTATCACTTACCATGGTTTATACCTTAAATAAGGGTTGTACCTGGCTACGAAGTAGTAGAGATTTCTTACAGGAACATGGTGCACACTCTTAGCGCTTATCCCTAGTAACTTTTTCAGGAACCGAAAATATGCCGCTCAGTACCTACAAGTCAAACGAAGAAAGTAATCTAGGTCAACTAGGGGGATATGAGATAAGAACGATACTGGGACTCTTCTCGCCACCCTAGCCTATAACAGACCTCACCTCGTTTTATTTCCATTACGGGGGTTAGAGGGAGCGGGCCAGTGATGAGAGAGGGAAGGAGGGAAGCAGTCGGAGATTGTCAGCGCTGCGCTTCATTAGTCTCCGTACTTTCCTATCCAAGGAGCAGAGTGGCGAGCGGAGGGAAAGACGTGAAAACATGAAACAAACTGCATTAATTTGTGTAAAATGTATTATTTGTGTTTAACTCTTAGCCGGTACATACCTCTGACCAGTTTCGCGGGTTCTAACTTTGCAACCAGACTTAAGCCAAGGATTTCCCCTTTGACCTAGTCAACCAGACTGCTGATACTAGCGACCAGCAAACACAGCCGTCACAGGATGAACAAGTGGAATATGTTGGACAAATGATTTCCATTGGTGTTGATACTGATGAAGTTACTATCAAGGTTGATCCGGCCCGTACACCTTATCATAAAATAACTGTTATCAGGATACTGATAACGATTATTATATTGATTTAACTACAGGTGTTACTGTGAGGCTCTCACGGGCAGCAACACTCGTATCAACCTTTTTTAATGGACTTCTTAGTAGACTTACAGCTGGACCGCGTTATTCCGTCCCCAGCACTGCTTAATCATTCTTAATGCAAGGTGGGGCTTTAATTATTGGGAAAAAAGAAAGTTATATGATTTAAAACATTTACTGCAATTTATAGTCTAAGATTTCCACGATCATGAGGATATTTGCAGAGACTCTTATGCATCACCGGAGATAACGTAGTTTTGATATTCTTTTTTCACTTGATAAAGCCTCGTTTAAGTGAAGCATCGTACTAATAAAGTTTCTGCTTTTGTGTCATTTTACCCCCATCACGTATAGTTTACATAACTACATGGTCAACAACACGCTTAAAGCAAGGCCGAAAGCTTTTGGTCCAGTTAAAAAGAAACAAAGAAATGTTAAAGTTTGGAGTGAATTTGTTGACGTCCAAGACAGCATGTGAAGCTCTGTTAACAGTCTAGTGTCATGGTGGCCTAGGAGCTGGACACTCGCCAACACACATGCAGCAGACAAGAGCCAGATTTGCGTGTCTGCTGGTGCGAGGTACACGGCCACCAGTTGAGGCCAGAGTCATTGCTCTCTAAACTAGCCAGTGGTGACTCACTGTGACAGGAAATACACTATGCAGCCAGAGAGTTTATGGTTCAATGGGGGATACTGAAAAAGCAGCCACGTGGAGTTGACGCTACTGCAGCACACTGAACTGTGGATACAAATGTCGTATTGTCGATAATACTGAAGGAAAGACATTACGGAGCAAACTTTTCGTTGGGGCAACGTTTCTCTTTGTGTAGACCTTTATCAAAACTTGAACCTCCACAGTGAGACAGCGCACTCTCGCTCCAAAGAGCAATTCAACTTTGTTTATTTTCGCTGATAACCTCGTTGCCAGACGTAACACAGTCTATTTTCATAATCTGTCTATCTGTGCTTAAATATATGTTTATATAGGTTTGTGACCTAACCTAATTTAAAATAAAGAAAATGGCATTTGAAGGAAAAAAAAGAAAGAAACCTTTAAAGAAATTTGCACTGAGCACCAGGTAGTAAAATGAGGATGGGTCAAATATGTATAGAAATTAGAGATGAACCGAGATGTTTCTCCGGTCACAAAGTAGTTAGCTCTGCTACTGGGATGTTGGTGAGGGGCTCTTGATTTAGGGAACTGGATCTGTGCTCCAGTTCCCCGAATTAAGCCTGAATGCCTTCCACATCCCCCATCCCGCAGGCGCTGTATAATCCTCCGAGTTTAGCGCTTCCCCCTTGATTATAATAATAATCTGCTACTGGGTTGCAACCCAGAGTCTTTCAGTTTTCCTGAGCACATACGAGAATAATACACCCGTCCATACTTAAACTCATATTCAATGTGCTCATCACTAATCTCTGACAAGATCATATTTATTATTGTATTCACGGAAAAGCGCTAAACACGCAAGTGTCATACACGCCTGATGAGAGATAATCTAGTGAAGTAACCAAGCTAGACCCGAGGAAAGGGAAGGATGGTAGGTGCAATTCCCCTTTGAAGGAAGACTGTACGCTGCTACAACATTTTCAAAATAACATATTCACATTGAGGAGACAATGTGTAAACGTGTCCATAATCTGGGCTGGTCTACAGCCTTGCTACATACTTCATAATGCACAAGACACCACAACTTGGTCCTCACCTTAAACATGGCAGATAATGGATACTAATTATCCCTCACACAGTGTGAGTCTTGTAGTGTTCTACACTACCACCGTAGGCAATAAATTATGCTCTGGGTTTGAAAAGCAATGTTAATAAAGCGTATCAAGGTCTTTATAAAGGTAATAAAAGTGAAACTACTTTCAGTTTCTCCAGACTTATCAAGAATACTCGAGCAAAAGCAAAAGCCGGAGCTTTAAGTCGGCCAAGTAATTACCTCGTTAAGTTAAGCTTTATCAGATGGGACTTAAAGCTGCCCGATGATATCTTCATCTTTCCTTAACTGCTGCCCTCGCACCCTGAACTACGGTCTGCGCCAAGTGTGTGGTACAGGTACTGTAGTTATTACCTGTAGATGGTTCCAAGAATCAAAGTCAATTTGCTATCACCTTAAACATACTCCACCAGTACCAATTTCTTGTTATCGAAATAATTCACAACAATCGTTATCAATTTGCTACTATCATGACTATAATATAACACAAGTTTGAAGTTGTTGTAGCACACACGACCTGCTGTTCCATTCCACTTCAGCAGTCTAGTTCACTCTCACTTTAGATCTCAAAAACGATCTGTCACTTTAGTTCTTAATAAAGATCTGTCACTTTAGACAATATGATAATAAGCACAATAATAATAATAATAATAATAATAATGATAATCATAATAATAATAATGATAATCACAATAATAATAATAATAATAATAATAATAATAATGATAATCACAATAATGATAATAATAATAATAATAATAATAATAATAATAATAATCTTTATTTCTACAAGTACATGAACAAGGTATACAGGCCTAACTGACATCAATGGCATACTACTATATAGAAAACCCTTTCTTATGTAGAACATTTTGGACAAATTAGGTCAATTATATCCCAGGATGCGACCCACACCAGTCGACTAACACGCAGGTACCGATTTTACATAGGTGAACATGGACAGACAGCAGGTGATTTAAGCTAACACGTCCTAATGTTTCAAACCGGACCGGGGATCGACCCACAGACCACAGTGAGTGAGCCGAGTGCGATACAAATCGAACTACGGGATACTTATTAAAGATCTATCTGTCACTTCAGATCTTACTAAAGATCTGTGACACTTTAAATCTTAATAAAGATATATATATATGTGTGTGTGTGTGTGTGTGTGTGTAAATATTATGCAGAGAATTCGGAGTGTGGAAGTTAGGAGGAGGTGTGGAGTTACTAAAAGTATCAGCGAGAGGGCTGAAGAGGGGTTCTTGAGGTGGCTTGGTCATTTAGAGAGAATGGATCGAGGTAGAATAACTTGGAGAGCGTATAAATCTGTAGGGGAAGGAAGGCGGGGTTGGGGTCGTCCTCGAAAATGTTGGAGGGAGGGGGTAAAGGAGGTTTTGTGTGCGAGGGGCTTCGACTTTCAGCAAGCATGTGTGAGTGTGTTAGATAGGAGTGAATGAACACGAATGGTTTTTGGGACCTGACGAGCTGTTTGAGTGTGAGCAGGGTAATATTTATATAGCCGGACTTGAGTCCTGGAAATGGGAAGTACAATGCCTGCACTTTAAAGGAGGGGTTTGGGATATTGCGAGTTTGGAGGGGGTTTACCTGGAGAGGGTTTCGGGGGTCAACGCCTCCGAGGCCCGGTCTGAGACCAGGCCTCATGGTGGATCAGGGTCTGATCAACCAGGCTGTTACTGCTGGCCGCACGCAAGCTGACGTACAAACCACAGCCCGGTTGGTCAGGTACTAACTTTAGGTGCCTGTCCAGTGCCTTCTTGAAGACAGCAAGGGGTCTATTGGTAATCTCCCTTATGTATGCTGGGAGGCAATTGAAGTCTTGAGCCCCGGACACTTACTGTGCTGTCTCTCAGTGTACTCGTGGCGCTCCTGCTTTTTATCGGGGGAATGTTGCATCTCTTGCCGAGACTTTTGCTTTCACAGGAAGTGATTTTTGTGGGCAGGTTTGGTACCAATCCGACCAGGACCTTCCAAGTGTACATTATCATGCATCTCTCTCGCCTGCGTTCGAGGGAATACAGATCAGGACCTTCAACCGTTCCCAGTAGTTTAGGTGCCTTATCGCACTTATGTGTGCCTTGAAAGTTCTTTGAACACTCTCCAGGTCTGCAATGGCGCCAGCCTTGAAGGGGGCCGTTAGTGTACAGCAGTATCTCAGCCTAGAGAACACAAGCGATTTGAAGAGAATCATGGGCTTGGCATCCCTAGTTTTGAAGGTTCTCATTATCCATCCTATCATTTTCCTAGCTGATGAGGTAGATACAATGTTGTGGTCTTTGAAGGCGAGATCCTGGAGTTTACCTGGAGAGAGTTTCGGGGGTCAACGCCCCCGCGGCCCGGTCTGTGACCAGGCCTCCTCTGACAATATCACTCCCAGGTCCTTTACATTACTTTTCCGTTAGAATTTGTGGTATACCCTGATACTTTTTTAATTTCTTCAAGTTTTCCAAATCTGAGTAGTTGGAATTTCTCATCGTTGAACTTCATGTTGTTCTGAGTGGCCCATTCGAAGATTTGGTTGATGTCCGCTTGGAGTCTCGCGGTGTCTTCGATGGAGGTCACTGCCATGGTGATCGGGGTGTCATCCGCAAAGGAAGACACGAAGCTATGGCTTACATCTCTATGTCAGAAATGAGGATGAGGAATAGAATGGGAGCGAGTACTGTGCCCTGTGGAACAGAGCTTTTTACCATGGCTGCCTGGGACTTAACTCTGTTTACTCTTACTCTTTGTGTTCTATTTATCAGGAAGTTGTAGATCAATCTACCAACTTCTCCCGTTATTCCTTTATCACGCATTTTGTGATCTATTACAACATGGTCACACTTGTCGAAAGCTTTTGCAAAGTTTGTGTATACTACATCTGTATTTTGTTTATCCTCTTCAGCATCCAGGACCTTGTTATAGTGGTCCAGTAGCTGGAACAGGCAGGAGCGACCTGCTCTAAACCCGTGTTGCCCTGAGTTGTGTAATTGATGGGTATCTAGGTGGTTGGCTATCTGCTTCTTAGAACGCTCTCAAAGATTTTTATGATATGGGATGTTAGTGTTATCGGTCTGTAGTTCTTTGCAATTGGTTTACTGCCACCTTTGTGGAGTGGGGCTATGTCTGTTGTCTTTAGTGTGTGTGGGATGACCCCTGTGTCCATGCTTTCCCTCCATAAAATGCTGAAGGCACGCGATAGGGTCTTCTTGCAATTCTTGATAAACACGGAGTTCCACGAGTCTGGGCCTGGGGCAGAGTGCATGGTCATTTCTTTAATTGCCTCTTCAAAGTATGTTTTATATCTTTATATATGCTTCTAAACTGTTGTATTTGGGTGCCTCTGCAAAGACAGTGATTATGTGCGAGTGAGGTGAAAGTGTTGAGTGATGAAAGTATTTTCTTTTTGGAGATTTTCTTTCTTTTTGGGTCACCCTGCCTCGGTGGGAGACGGCCGAATTGCTAAAAAAAATTATATTAAGTATGTCGTGCCAAATAGGTAGAACTGGTCAATTAGCAAGAACTCGTTTAAAATTAAATTCTAAAATTTTCTCTTATACGTTTAATATATTTTTTTCATTTATACTAATGTAAAAATTAATAATTCTGTACCAAAAGAACCTTAGAAAACTTACCTAACCTTATTATAGCAAGTGCAATTTAATTTAGCCTAATCCAACTAAATATATTTTAGATAAGTTTACAATTGTTTAATAATAAACATAATGAAATATATTTTTTTTGTTTAGGTTCAAAATGATTTTTGCGAAATTATTGTATACACAAATTTTCGCTTGCCTTATTCGGCAAGAAGAGCGTTGCTATTTAAGCCAAAATAGCAAGTTTTACCTATTCGGCACGACATACATATATATATCATGTACTGAATATGCTATCTTTATATTAACAATGTACATCTTAAACCTTTTTGTACCATATTATGTAATAAAATATACCTATTGGTAAAAAAGAATGAAAAGATGGGGTGGGAGGGGAAGTGGAATATTTAAACGGCTTCAGGAAGAAATCCAAATATTCTTCCTTGAAGCCTTTTTATCCACTTCTCCGAGGCTATGGGTCCCACAATTTGCACTAGAGGTGGACCCCATCCTATATATATATATATATATATATATGTCGTGCCGAATAGGCAGAACTTGCGATCTTGGCTTAAATAGCAACGCTCATCTTGCCATATAGGACAAGTGAAAATTTGTGTATGCAATAATTTCGCCAAAATCATTTTGAACCTAACGAAAAAAATATATTTCACTTGGTTTGTTTAGTATTAAATTATTGTAAACAAATCTAAAATATATTTAGTTGGGTTATGCTAAAATAAATTGTTCTTGTTATAATAAGGTTAGGTAAGTTTTCTAAGATTCTTTTGGTGCAAAATTAAAAAAATTTACATTAACATTAATGAAAAAAATATATCTTTAAAAATATAAGACAAAATTTCAGAAAGGACTTAATTTTAAATGAGTTCTTGCTAATTGACCAGTTTTACATATTCGGCACGACATATATATATATATATATATATATATATATATATATATATATATATATATATATATATGCAAAACAACCACTCTGAAAGAATAAAGAAATTCCAAGCGCGTTCGGGACTACTCACATTATCAAGTTCCTTGATAATGTGAGTAGTCACGAAAGCGCTTGGAATTTCTTTATTCTTTCAGAGTGGTTGTTTTGCATATTCTGAAATCACCTGTTTACTGTGATCTTATTGCATATATATTTTTTTTTTTTATTATCACACCGGCCGATTCCCACCAAGGCAGGGTGGCCCGAAAAAGAAAAACTTTCACCATCATTCACTCCATCACTGTCTTGCCAGAAGGGTGCTTTACACTACAGTTTTTAAACTGCAACATTAACACCCCTCCTTCAGAGTGCAGGCACTGTACTTCCCATCTCCAGGACTCAAGTCCGGCCTGCCGGTTTCCCTGAATCCCTTCATAAATGTTACTTTGCTCACACTCCAACAGCACGTCAAGTATTAAAAACCATTTGTCTCCATTCACTCCTATCAAACACGCTCACGCATGCCTGCTGGAAGTCCAAGCCCCTCGCACACAAAACCTCCTTTACCCCCTCCCTCCAACCCTTCCTAGGCCGACCCCTACCCCGCCTTCCTTCCACTACAGACTGATACACTCTTGAAGTCATTCTGTTTCGCTCCATTCTCTCTACATGTCCGAACCACCTCAACAACCCTTCCTCAGCCCTCTGGACAACAGTTTTGGTAATCCCGCACCTCCTCCTAACTTCCAAACTACGAATTCTCTGCATTATATTCACACCACACATTGCCCTCAGACATGACATCTCCACTGCCTCCAGCCTTCTCCTCGCTGCAACATTCATCACCCACGCTTCACACCCATATAAGAGCGTTGGTAAAACTATACTCTCATACATTCCCCTCTTTGCCTCCAAGGACAAAGTTCTTTGTCTCCACAGACTCCTAAGTGCACCACTCACTCTTTTTCCCTCATCAATTCTATGATTCACCTCATCTTTCATAGACCCATCCGCTGACACGTCCACTCCCAAATATCTGAATACGTTCACCTCCTCCATACTCTCTCCCTCCAATCTGATATTCAATCTTTCATCACCTAATCTTTTTGTTATCCTCATAACCTTACTCTTTCCTGTATTCACCTTTAATTTTCTTCTTTTGCACACCCTACCAAATTCATCCACCAATCTCTGCAACTTCTCTTCAGAATCTCCCAAGAGCACAGTGTCATCGGCAAAGAGCAGCTGTGACAACTCCCACTTTGTGTGTGATTCTTTATCTTTTAACTCCACGCCTCTTGCCAAGACCCTCGCATTTACTTCTCTTACAACCCCATCTATAAATATATTAAACAACCACGGTGACATCACACATCCTTGTCTAAGGCCTACTTTTACTGGGAAAAAATTTCCCTCTTTCCTACATACTCTAACTTGAGCCTCACTATCCTCGTAAAAACTCTTCACTGCTTTCAGTAACCTACCTCCTACACCATACACTTGCAACATCTGCCACATTGCCCCCCTATCCACCCTGTCATACGCCTTTTCCAAATCCATAAATGCCACAAAGACCTCTTTAGCCTTATCTAAATACTGTTCACTTATATGTTTCACTGTAAACACCTGGTCCACACACCCCCTACCTTTCCTAAAGCCTCCTTGTTCATCTGCTATCCTATTCTCCGTCTTACTCTTAATTCTTTCAATTATAACTCTACCATACACTTTACCAGGTACACTCAACAGACTTATCCCCCTATAATTTTTGCACTCTCTTTTATCCCCTTTGCCTTTATATCTCCCAAAATCTCTCTCTCTCCTCTGCATTCCTCTCTTCTCCAGGTGCATACACGCTTATTATGACCCACTTCTCGCATCCAACCTTTACTTTAATCCACATAATTCTTGAATTTACACATTCATATTCTCTTTTCTCCTTCCATAACTGATCATTTAACATTACTGCTACCCCTTCCTTTGCTCTAACTCTCTCAGATACTCCAGATTTAATCCCATTTATTTCCCCCCACTGAAACTCTCCTACCCCCTTCAGCTTTGTTTCGCTTAGGGCCAGGACATCCAACTTCTTTTCATTCATAACATCAGCAATCATCTGTTTCTTGTCATCCGCACTACATCCACGCACATTTAAGCAACCCAGTTTTATAAAGTTTTTCTTCTTCTCTTTTTTAGTAATTGTATACAGGAGAAGGGGTTACTAGCCCATTGCTCCCGGCATTTTAGTCGCCTCATACGACACGCATGGCTTACGGAGGAAAGATTCTTTTCCACTTCCCCATGGACAATAGAAGAAATAAAAAAGAACAAGAGCTATTTAGAAAAAGGAGAAAAACCTAGATGTATGTATATATATTGCATATATATATATATATATATATATATATATATATATATATAAATGAGAAAACTTATTTTTAATGCACATTTTCGACTTTGACAAAATGGATAATTTAGATACAAAATGCTTATAAATAACAGAACTGATGCGTAAACTCAGCCGCAAGGGCCCTAAATCAATCCCCGGTTACTCTATTGTTCTGGGTCACATTCTGGGGAGGAACACAAGAAAGACACCAATGGAAATAAACCACACTGCTTACCTCTCTTGGGTTACTCTGGTTTAATAGCCGGCAGGGGTTAATAATCTGAAGAAATGTTTTCTATCTT